>NC_048566.1:63324961-63567461 GCF_013265735.2 Oncorhynchus mykiss
GCAGACTCAACAGCCTTGGTTTCTCAAATGACTGCCTCGCCTGGTTCACCAACTACTTCTCAGACAGAGTACAGTGTCAAATCGGCCTGTTGTCCAGAACTCTGGCAGTCTCTATGGGGGTGTCGCTCTTGCTGCTGGTGATTCTCTGATCCACCTCTACGCAGACGACACCATTCTGTATACCTCTGGCCCTTCTTTGGACACAGTGTTAACTAACCTCCAAAAGAGCTTCAATGCCATACAACTCTCCTTCCATGGCCTCCAACTGCTCTTAAATGCAAGTAAAACTAAATGCATGCTCTTCAACCGATCGCTGCCCGCACCTGCCCGCCCGTCCAGCATCACTACTCTGGATGGCTCTGACTTAGTATATGTGGACAACTACACATACCTAGGTGTCTGGTTAGACTGTAAACTCTCCTTCCAGACTCACATTAAGCATCTCCAATCCAAAATTAAATCTAGAATTGGCTTCCTATTTCGCAACAAAGCCTCCTTCACTCATGCTGCCAAACATACCCTCGTCAAACTGACTATCCTACCGATCCTTGACTTCGGCGATGTCATTTACAAAATCACCACCAACAATCTACTCAGCAAATTGGATGCAGTCTATCACAGTGCCATCTGTTTTGTCACCAAAGCCCCACATACTACCCACCACTGCGACCTGTATGTTCTTGTTGGCTGGCTCTCGCTTCATATTCATTTTTTTCTATTGTGTTATTGACCGTTCGTTTGTTTATTCCATGTGTACCTCTGTGTTGTTGTTTGTGTCACACTGCTTTGCTTAATCTTGACCAGGTCGCAATTGTAAATGAGAACTTGTTCTCAACTGGCCTACCTGGTTAAATAAAGATGAAATAAAAAAAATACAAAAATAAAAAGGTCACAATCCTGGCCTCACTGACAGGCCACCGGCTCTAACACTGGTCAATATTCAACGGCAACGATCCTGCCTCTGGTCTGATCAATGCTCTTTATGAATCATATCTAAATGAATTGGAATTGATTCCAGTTTTATGACTTTAGAGCTTTAGTTAGAGACAGTGCAGTGGTGCAGTGGTCCATTGGTGTATGAGGCCACATTTGATAGATGTAGTAACGCTGGGATCTAATGACTGTCATTGACACACACTGTGTGTTCAGAAGTAGGAAATCTATCCTTTGCAGAAGGGGTATTATTGCTTCAAGGCAAACAACACTGAACCATGTATGAGAGCACCAGCAGTGTGATCTCGCAAGACCTTTAAACAGGTTAACATTCACAAGGCCGTGGGGCCAAATGGATTACCAGGTAGAGTACTTAGAGCATGCGCTGATCAGCTGGCAAGTGTCTTCACTGATATTTTTAGCCTCTTCCTGTCCCTGTCTGTAATACCTACACGTTTCAAGCAGACCAACATAATCCCTGTGCAAAAGAACGGCAAGGTAACCTGTCTAAATTACTTTCACACTGTAGCACTCACATCTGTAGCCATGAATTTTGAAAGGCTGGTCATCGCTCACATTAATACTACATCTCAGACACCCTGGACCCACTCTAATTCGTTATACCGCCCCAACAGATCCACTGATGACTTTACTGATGGGCCACCTGCAGGTAGTGAGAGTAGGCAACAAGGGGGGCCCTCAGTGGTGTGTGCTTAGTCCCCTCCTGTACTCCCTGTTCACCCACAACTGCTCGGCTGCGCATGACTCCAACACCATCATTAAGTTTGCTGATAACATGACAGTGGTAGGCCTGATCACAGATGACAATGAGGCAGCCTAGAGAGAGGAGGTCAGTGAGCTGGCAGTGTGGTATCAGGACAACAACCTTTCCCTCAACATCAGCAAGACAAAGGAACTGATCGTGGACTACAGGAAACCGAGGGCCGAGCACGCCCCCATTCACATTGACGGGGCTGTAGTAGAGCGAGTCTAGACCTTCAAGTTCCTTGGTGTCCACATCACGAAGGGCCTATCATGGTCCAAACACACCAACACAGCCATGAAGAGGGCACGACAAGTCCTCTTCCCCCTCAGGAGGCTGAAAAGATTTGGCATGGGCCATCAGATCCTCAAAAAGTTCTACAGCTGCACCATTGAGAGCATCTTCACTGGCTGCATCCCCGCTTAGTATGGCAGCTGCTTGGCATCTGACCGCTAGGCGCTACAGAGGGAGGTGCGTACGGCCCAGTACATCACTGGGGCCAAGCTCCCTGCCATCCAGGACCTCTATACCAGGCGGTGTCAGAGGAAGGCCCTAAAAATTGTCAAAGTCTCCAGCCACCCAAGTCATAGACTGTTCTCCTTCCTACCGCACGGCAAGCGGTACCGATGCACCACATCTGGAACCAACAGGACCCTGAACAGCTTCTAACCCCAAGCCATAAGACTGCTAAATAGTTAACCAAATAGCTACCTGGACTGTGTAGATTGACCCCCCTTTGCACAAACTATTTTATACTCATAACATACGCTGTTGCTACTGTTTATTATCTATCCTGTTGCCTAGTCACTTTATCCCTACTTATATGTACATCTCTACCTCAATTACCTCGTACCCCTCCCTGCACATCGACTTTGTACCGAAACCATGTGTAAATAGCCAAGTTATCGTTACTCATACATTTATTCCCCGCATTATTATCTTTTTTTGTATTTTTTGCGATTTTTCTCTCTGCATTGTTGGGAAGCAAGCATTTCACTGTTAGTCTACACCTGTTGTCTACGAAGCATTGATTGGATGAAGGCATCCTTTGGTTAAAGGGTATTGGGTTGTTTGTTTGAAAAATGGTCTGAGTGGCTTGTCTACACCACGCCTGCTGTTCCCATAGTGACAGCTCTGACGTAGATCGCTTTGTTTTTCAAAAAGATTCAAAACCTCAAAATAAAACATAAAAGACATTAGGGTGCAAATGCAAGTGGACGAGCAGCTTGAGGTTGCCTGGGAAACCTCTCACAAAAGAGACGGCGGGGGGGAAGAGTGGTTATTGCTCTGTCTAGTGAGTAATTATCTGTGGTAGTGAACAGGAAATGAAAAAAAAATACTTGTCTAAAAAAAGAACAGCCACAATGGACAACACGGCGGGGTTTCCATGGCAGGGAGTATGTTGTTTTCGAGGTGAATGTGGCCCACCCTACTTTAATGGGCTGCTGAATTGTGCGCCTGCATGGGAGGCTTGTTTTCAACATGTAGCACTTTATAAAGTTGACACAATCAGAAGAAGCAGCACTGTATAATCCAAATCAATTCAGCTGTTGTTTTCCTACCTGCTGAGATGTGTCTGTGGAGAGAATATGCTGTCCCTCCCACATCCCACACACCGCTCATTCTTCTCTCTTCATCTATCAGAATCCTCAAGGGTAGATATGAAAAGTGGGTTTCTGTTTGTTTGGAAAGGCTGGAAGTTGGGAATCATGGCAAAACAACTATTCCGAGCTTAATTACATATGGGACAAAATAATATTGTCACATCGCTAATGAATCTTTTCTATGTCTTAGAATATCTCTATCTTATTGGCAGATTCCTGCTCCAGTGGCAATATGAAGTTTGCTCAAATCTTGACTAAAGCTTGACTTGAATATGTTTTTGATGTTGGCAAGTTTAAATTGATGGAACTATGATACAGACATAACTTAATTGACGTATCCACATGCGTGAACCATTAAAAATGATATAAAAGTCATGTGTAAAAGCCACCCAGAGGATTTGAGCTGACCTGCTCTTAATTCTTTCTGGGCCAACTGAGAATTCAATTGCATATGATTTCCTTTTGGTGCCCTTCTCACTCAATGATGCAAATATGCAAGCAGCTGAGAGATTTTGTAATGAGCCAGCTACTGGAGTCTAACAACTTGAATTCATTATATAATCAAGGACTCAAAGTAGGTTGGGGATTGGAATTTATTAGAGTCCCTATCATAATGCAAGCTTTACTTCTTTACTCCCTACTATCTACTAAAGCCCATGCCTCCCACAGGATATAAATGACTATGTTTCACTACTTTATACTATGTACAGTACCTGGGAGAGAGTGAGGAATTCTCTTGGCTATTATTAGAGATCCCTGTCCAAAGGCAGGCAAAGTAAATGAAGCAAACGGAAGTGGAGTATGATAAACACAAAGGAAGCAGCTGCTGACTGAAATTCTCTTTCAGTGCTGCCTCTTGACCTCACTGAAAAGCATGGATAGATTTCACTGGTTATGATATTTTGTGCTTTGATCATGTGAGCGTGAGGCAGCCAGATAAGAGTGTTGACTAGCTGACTGGTGAGTGGCAGCATTGTATTGTTGTTGTGAGTCACATCGAAGGCTATGAATCTACACTTCTAGCAAGTTCTAGGAATCCCTTTGAGTGCAATTTAGGATGTGCATTGCGCTCTTCTGAAAATGTTCTTCTCTGACGATGTTCTTCCGAAAATGTTCTCCTCTGACGATGTTCTTCTGAAAATGTTCTCCTCTGACGATGTTCTTCTGAAAATGTTCTTCTCTGACGATGTTCTTCTGAAAATTTTCTCCTCTGACGATGTTCTTCTGAAAATGTTCTCCTCTGATGATGTTCTTCTGAAAATGTTCTCCTCTGATGATGTTCTTCTGAAAATGTTCTTCTCTGACGATGTTCTTCTGAAAATGTTCTCCTCTGACGATGTTCTTCTGAAAATGTTCTCCTCTGATGATGTTCTTCTGAAAATGTTCTCCTCTGACAATGTTCTTCTGAAAATCTTCTCCTCTGATGATGTTCTTCTGAAAATGTTCTCCTCTGATGATGTTCTTCTGAAAATCTTCTCCTCTGACGATATTCTTCTGAAAATCTTCTCCTCTGATGATGTTCTTCTGAAAATGTTCTCCTCTGATGATGTTCTTCTGAAAATGTTCTCCTCTGACGATGTTCTTCTGAAAATCTTCTCCTCTGACGATGTTCTTCTGAAAATGTTCTCCTCTGATAATGTTCTTCTGAAAATGTTCTCCTCTGACGATGTTCTTCTGAAAATCTTCTCCTCTGATGATGTTCTTCTGAAAATGTTCTCCTCTGATGATGTTCTTCTGAAAATGTTCTCCTCTGACGATGTTCTTCTGAAAATGTTCTCCTCTGACGATGTTCTTCTGAAAATCTTCTCCTCTGATGATGTTCTTCTGAAAATGTTCTCCGCTGACTATGTTCTTCTGAAAATGTTCTCCGCTGACGATGTTCTTCTGAAAATGTTCTCCGCTGACGATGTTCTTCTGAAAATGTTCTCCGCTGACGATGTTCTTCTGAAAATGTTCCTCTGAAAATGTTTTCCGCTGACAATGTTCTTCTGAAAATGTTCTTCTTGCTTTTAGGGGAGATTGATATCAAGTAATTCATCTCAGTCCGTATGTTTATTAAATTCAGTTACAGTATTTATAGTTTGGGCAAGTAGTTGGACTCAACTTTAAAAGCAGGACTTTGGCTATGGGTACCCAGAAAAATGTCCTCCAGAGAGATGTATTATCCCTGTATGTGGACTTTGATAGGCACAGACGGGGAAGTATAGTATCTCCCAGACACAACCAGTCTATGTTTGCTTGGATTCTCTCTGACAATTAATGTATTTTGGCCTGCCTCCACCACATCATCCTCTGACCCTAGCCTCTAAATATACTCCTAACCCATGGACAAATAGCCTGATAGGAATTTTAAATATGGAATCCAACGTCACAGAGACAGAAATGAATGCAACATTAATTAAAATTGAAATCGTCCCCCAACGTCTAGTTAATCTTAGTTATTCCCCAAATGGTTTATTGCATCAACATTCTCGAGTCACATAGACCAACATGATGTTATGAGAATGGCTTAGTGTGGGTAATGCTAGTCTACAACATCTTTTGATGCTCAGTGAAAACTTTAATTTGAATGATACATAATTCTAACAAGATATTCATACCTCAAATTCCTCTTGGTTTCAAGTCCCTAACAGGCCTAAAAAGGGTACTACACCCTGTTATCAGAGGTCTATGTATAGGAGTGTTGGTTTTGGCACAGCAGATAACCCAGACACAGAGCCATCACAATAGATAGTCCCAGACAGCTCAGACCACCACCAGGTCACAGAGGTCACTGGGAGGGCAAAGGTCACACACATGCCTCACAGACACTGCATCTTGGACTCACTCTTACTCTGACAGAAGGTAATATCCACTTTCTATCACTTTACTCTGGGTTCCAAACACTAATGGCATTTTGGCAGGAGATTTATATGGACGGTTAGAAAACCAAAGCGGAAAGGAGACCTCTTCCAGCCAGAGCCCGTTTTCCAGAGAGATTGTTAAAGTGAAGTGTTGGGTGACTGGGCCTTTACTGAGGAGTCACACCTCATTACTGAGCTTGTCTGTTTGTCCTCTTAATGACCTGAAACACCGCTAGCTTACCTTCTAAGTCAGGGTGAGGTGATGGAACTTTACACAAACAATAAAAGTTATGTACTGTGATGAAGCACACCATTATGGCATGCTCTATGTGTCTCTTCATTTATTTATTTTTTGTACACATACCGGCTCTTAGATATTGGCTGAATTCCACTGTGATTACTTTTTGCAGGATTTCACACAATGCTTTTCCAACAAGTATGGATGAGAACAGTGGTGAAGATGGCTCATTATAATACAATATACAGATATCAAAATGAGTCGTAAATAACATATCTTATAATGAATCACATTCTCTTGATCCTTATCCAAACACACAAGTACAGTCATGACTACAGCGGAAATATGACGTTCTGTTTTATGTACACTAGTCGTCTCAGTCTGTCATTTTGTGCAGTTTTTCCGTGAATATCATTTGATTATCAAAAGCAGCTGCCAGGCACATCAGTGGATCTGGATCACAAAGGGACAGAAACCTACTCTCTCACAGACACTCCTCTTTTATCTGTGGTTCCTGCTGTCCCTGTACCATCCTGTCTGTCAGTGAGTGTTCTCTTTTAAACCACATGGTCTGGTGTAAAGGGAGAGAGAAGAGAACATTGTCAAAGAACTAAAGAACACAATAGGGGGGGGAAGTCCTGAATATGCCTCATGCATTCAAATCTAATCTGGAGAAAATAAACAGCGTTGGTAAAAAGATTATGTTACACACTGAACATCAACAAACAGATAATGAGAAAATAATGTCCCTCTGAGCAATGGATTACAAAATTATGGATGATGATTTTATCCACTCGCTCATGCTTTTTCAGTCCTTTGTTTAAACCTAATCAGTGTGGATAATACTACTTGTGTTCTGTGTGATCTCGACTTAGACATCAGTCCCTTTTCTTCAATAGATAATGGCATTCTTGGGAGAGAGCTGAAACCTTTGATGGTGAGAGTGGAGGTGAAGTCACTTCTTCTCTTCGATCATCTGGCTGTTCCACTTCTTGTGAACAGACAGCAGGATTTAGTATTTTCTTGTATATATTAGGATCCCCATTAGCTGCTGCCAAGGTAGCAGCCACTCTTCCCGTGGTCCAAACAGGACTAAGACAATATTGCATCACAACAAAACCCAACAACAGCCTACATCAGTTGTCACCAACCTTTTCTGAGTCGATAACTTTCTGAGTCAAAACGCAAGCCGAATACAACAGGTGTAGCTTACAGTGAAATGCTTAATACTTAACCAACAATGCAGTTTTAAGAAAATACCCCCCCCCCAAAAAGTAAGAGATAAGAATACCCCTCACATAAAAAAAAACATGACTTAAAAAAATAATCATATGTAACATTAACCAATTAAAAACAGTTCTGTAGCAATGAGGTTCAGGCTATAGGCCCAATACATTATCACTGCATATTGGCTACGCTTGAATTGACCAACATTTTTGATCACACTGGTGATAGATTATTTGTTGTATTACTTGTGCCGCACAGCTGAGTGAGCATAAACATTTGCCGATTTTTTTACTGGACTGATGGCCTGAATCTGATGGTCAGTCTGAGCGGAGGGAGGGAGCAGGGGTGAAGCTGCCCCTCACCCGGCTCACCGTCCCTCCTCTCTCCCTCTGCCTAGAAAAGGGGACACAGTCTTCCAGCTGATGGCGAAACTTAAGTCGCACTGCATTACTTCTGCCTCATGCAACAATTCACATTGTTACTCCTATGACCAGAGAAAGGGAAATATTTCTCAATATGAAAAAAGATACAAGCCGCAAATAATAACAGGGACAGATCTAAATTTACTGGGGAATGGGGTGTTCCAAAATAGGGGAGGGTTGCCAAACCTTTCTTTGTACTTTGGTGAGGGTTGTGTATTTTTTGGGGGGTGGCACAGGGGAGGGTAGTACGTTTTTTCCCTGGTTTACATTTCTTCTGCTTGTATTTTCCCAATAAACAATGGCTTGTCTTACTTTTGATATTACCCTAATAAAGTTTAGAAATGTTTGTAAAGGTTTGGTATGGTGTGGCTATTATTAAGCTTTAGGCCGATGAAATGAAAAGCACTGCGCCACGGCGCTCTAACTGACTACAACATTTGAACTTAAAGTGAGGGAAACTGTTTCAAGCATACCAGAGATACTTCTATAATCTAACAATATAATGCTTATCTTTAGAAAAATGATTTGGATAGAAAATGTATGAATTACCCTCATTCTGTACATCTATACATGTATAGCAGACGCAGTAGCCATCTGACATAAAGAAATACATGTTGGTGTCGTAGCATGACACCTGCATATCTCTATATCTCTGGGGTTAGGCCTAAGCTTCTCTTCCTTTATATGCAGTGCATTCGGAAAGGATTCAGACCCTTTGACTTTTTCCACATTTTATTAAGTTATAGCCTTATTCTAAAATTGATTAAATTGTATTTTTTCCTCATCAATCTACACACAATACCCGATAATGACAAACAAAAGCAGGTTTTTAGACATTTTTGCAGGAGGAAGAGGAAACAGCCTAGTGAGGCTGCTTCCTGCTTCATAATATTGACTTGAGTTCAAGAGAGAATATGTGGATGTCTGTCTGCTCAGCCTAGTCTCACAGACTAGGCGTAACATAGTATATGAAATCCAACACACTCAAATTAGTATGGTATGTTATGTTTGGTATGGTTACATAAGACAGAAGGTTACTTCAGGATAAAATGAAAGGAGGGTGGTTGACCGGGGTGGATGGGTATATCGCAAACGTCTAGCAATCCAAAGGTTGTGTGTTCAAATTTCATCATGGACAACTTTAGAATTTTAGATAATTAGCAACTTTGCTACTACATACTACTCTGTACCTACTTTGCATGTTAGCTAACACTTCCCCTAACCATAACGTTAGCCCATTAACCTAAGTCCTAACCTTAACCCTAACCTTAACCCTTAGCCTAGCTAGCCACCCTGCCAAAGTTAGCAACAACAAATTGGAATTCGTAACATACATATTTAAAATTTGTAACATATTGTAAGAATTGCAATTAGTAGCATATCATCCTAATTGTAATTCATAGCATTTCATATGAAATGTAATTGGTATCATACAAAATGGATGATGGACATCCACATATTAATACATTCCATACCAAACGTAGCATATCATGCTGATTTGAGTGTCCTGGGTTTTCATTTACTATGTTACGTTTACCCCTGAGTCCAGGTTGGTCTGCTGAGATTGTTGGTCTCTGCCACTCTGATTTATGTCACTCTACTCATACCTGGTCCTGTTTGATGCAGTATATATAGCTCTGTCCCTGACAAGAAAGGTGCAATGGATGTTGTTGGAACAAAACCAAACCCAGATGGCAACCAAGGTGCAATACATGGAAAATACTGTGTAGTGCATACGGAAAGTATTCAGACCCCTTACTTTTTCCACATTTTGTTACATTACAGTCTTATTCTAAAATGGATGAAATTGTTTCCCCCCACAGGTTTTTATACATTTATTGGAAGAACATTTAAAAAAAAAAAAAAAAAAAAAAATATGATGTACAGTATGATGCTACAAGGTTGGCACAACTGTATTTGAGGAGTTTCTTCTCTGAAGACCCTCAAGCTCTACCTTGTTGGATGAGGAGCATCGCTGCATTTTCAGGTTTCTCCAGAGATGTTAAATCGGGTTCAAGTCCGGGCTCTGGCTGGGCCACTCAAGAACATTCAGAGACTTGTCCCGAAGCCACTCCTGTGTCTTTTGGCAAACTCCAAGCAACCTGTCAGGTGTGGGACTTTATATAGACAGGTGTATTCCTTTCCAAATCATGTCCAATCAGTTGAATTTAATACAGGTGGACTCCAAGTTGTATAAACATCTCAAGGATGATCAATGGAAACAGGATACACCTGAGCTCAATTTCGAGTCTCATAGCAAAGGGTCTGAATACTAATGTAAATAAGGTGTTTCTGTTTTTAATTTAATCCATTTTTGAATGAGGCTGTAATGTAACAAATGTGGAAAAAGTCAAGGAGTCTTTCCGAATGCACTGTATACACTACATGACCAAAGTTATGTGGACACCTGCACGTCTTATTCCAAAATCATGGGCATTAATATGGAGTTGGTCTCCCCTTTGTTGTTACAACTACCTTCACTCTTCTGGGAAGGCGTTTCACTAGATGTTGGAACATTGCTGCTGGGACTTCCTTCCATTCAGCCACAAGAGCATCAGCGAGGTCGGGCACTGATGTTGGGCGGTTAGGCCTGGCTCTCAGTCGGCCAGTCAAGTTCTTCCACACCGATCTTGACAAACCCTTTCTGTATGGACGTTGCTTTGTGCAGGGGGGCATTGTCATGCTGAAACAGGAAATGACCTTCCCCAAACTGTTGCCACAAAGTTAGAAGCACAGAATTGTCTAGAATGTAATTGTACACTATAGCGCTAAGATTTCCCTTCACTGGAACTAAGGGGCCCCAGACCATTATTCCTCATCCACCAAACTTTACAGTTGGCACTATGCATTGAGGCAGGAAGCGTTCTCCTGGCATCTGCCAAAACCAGATTAATCCGTCAGACTGCCAGATGGTGAGGCGTGATTCATCATTCCAGAAAACAAGTTTACACTGCTCCAGAGCCCAATGTAGGTGAGCGTTACACCACTCCTGCCAACACTTGGCATTACGCATGTTGATCTTAGGCTTGTGTGTGACTGCTCGGTCATGGAAACCCTGTTTGAAAGAGTGAAAGGAGATGAAGAGTGGCAGTTTGGAACTCGGTAGTGAGTGTTGCAACCACTCTGCAGGCCTGTTCTGTGAGCTTGTGTGGCCTACCACTTCGTGGCTGAGCCGTTGTTGCCCCTAGATGTTTCCACTCTAAAACAACAGCACTTACAGTTGACCGGGGCAGGTCTAGCAGGGCAGAAATTTGACGAACTTACTTGTTGGAAAGGTGGCTGAGCTCTTCAGTAAGACCATTCTACAGCCAATGTTTGTCTATGGAGATTACATGGCTGTGTGATCGATTTTCTACACCAGTAGAAACGGATGAGGCTGAAATAGCCAAATCCACTAATTTGAAGGGGTGTCCACATAACTTTGTATATACAGTATATACTGTACCTGTAAAAGGTTTAGACACGCCTACTCATTCAAGGGTTTTTCTTTATTTTTACTAAAAAAGTGTGAAACAAATCAAAATGAATTTAAGATTTTATAGTCTTCAAAGTAGCCACCCTTTGCCTTGATGACAGTTTTGCACACTCTTGAAGAGGACCACAATAGAAATAAGTCCCAGACTTTATTGTGTGTTATCCTCGATGATTTTATTCATGTACATGTATGGCTTTTAGGTTTTATGTGTGCTTGTTTTTTTTAAATGGTCGAATTAATAAACTAAACTAAACTTGGGATTCTCTCAACCAGCTTCACCTGGAATGCCTTTCCAACAGTCTTGAAGGAGTTCCCACATACAGTGCCTTGCAAAAGTATTCGGCCCCCTTGAACTTTGCGACCTTTTGCCACATTTCAGGCTTCAAACATAAAGATATAAAACTGTATTTTTTTGTGAAGAATCAACAACAAGTGGGACACAATCATGAAGTAGAAGGACATTTATTGGATATTTCAAACTTTTTTAACAAATAAAAAACAGAAAAATTGGGCGTGCAAAATTATTCAGCCCCCTTAAGTTAATACTTTGTAGCGCCACCTTTTGCTGCGATTACAGCTGTAAGTCGCTTGGGGTATGTCTCTATCAGTTTTGCACATCGAGAGACTGACATTTTTTCCCATTCCTCCTTGCAAAACAGCTCGAGCTCAGTGAGGTTGGATGGAGAGCATTTGTGAACAGCAGTTTTCAGTTCTTTCCACAGATTCTCGATTGGATTCAGGTCTGGACTTTGACTTGGCCATTCTAACACCTGGATATGTTTATTTTTGAACCATTCCATTGTAGATTTTGCTTTATGTTTTGGATCATTGTCTTGTTGGAAGACAAATCTCTGTCCCAGTCTCAGGTCTTTTGCAGACTCCATCAGGTTTTCTTCCAGAATGGTCCTGTATTTGGCTCCATCCATCTTCCCATCAATTTTAACCATCTTCCCTGTCCCTGCTGAAGAAAAGCAGGCCCAAACCATGATGCTGCCACCACCATGTTTGACAGTGGGGATGGTGTGTTCAGTGTGATGAGCTGTGTTGCTTTTACGCCAAACATAACGTTTTGCATTGTTGCCAAAAAGTTCAATTTTGGTTTCATCTGACCAGAGCACCTTCTTCCACATGTTTGGTGTGTCTCCCAGGTGGCTTGTGGCAAACTTTAAACAACACTTTTTATGGATATCTTTAAGAAATGGCTTTCTTCTTGCCACTCTTCCATAAAGGCTAGATTTGCGCAATATACGACTGATTGTTGTCCTATGGACAGAGTCTCCCACCTCAGCTGTAGATCTCTGCAGTTCATCCAGAGTGATCATGGGACTCTTGGCTGCATCTCTGATCAGTCTTCTCCTTGTATGAGCTGAAAGTTTAGAGGGACGGCCAGGTCTTGGTAGATTTGCAGTGGTCTGATACTCCTTCCATTTCAATATTATCCTTGCTCCTGGGATGTTTAAAGCTTGGGAAATCGTTTTGTATCCAAATCCGGCTTTAAACTTCTTCACAACAGTATCTCGGACCTGCCTGGTGTGTTCCTTGTTCTTCATGATGCTCTCTGCGCTTTTAACGGACCTCTGAGACTATCACAGTGCAGGTGCATTTATACGGAGACTTGATTACACACAGGTGGATTGTATTTATCATCATTAGTCATTTAGGTCAACATTGGATCATTCAGAGATCCTCACTGAACTTCTGGAGAGAGTTTGCTGCACTGAAAGTGAAGGGGCTGAATAATTTTGCACGCCCAATTTTTCAGTTTTTGATTTGTTAAAAAAGTTTGAAATATCCAATAAATGTCGTTCCACTTCATGACTGTGTCCCACTTGTTGTTGATTCTTCACAAAAAAATATAGTTTTATATCTTTATGTTTGAAGCCTGAAATGTGGCAAAAGGTCGCAAAGTTCAAGGGGGCCGAATACTTTCGCAAGGCACTGTAGGCTGTGCATTTGTTGGCTGTTTTTCCTTTATTTTGCGGTGCAACTCATCTCAAACCATCACAATTGGGTTGAGAGCAGGTGATTGTTGAGGCCAGGTCATCTGCTGCAGCACTCCATCCCAATCCTTCTTGGTCAGATAGCCTTTACACAATCTGGAGGTGTGTTGGGTCATTGTCCTGTTAAAAAACAAATGATAATCCCAACCCAGATGGGATGGCGTATCGCTGCAGAATGCTTTGGTAGCCATGCTGGTTAAGCGTGCCCTAAATTCTAAATGAATCACTGACAGTGTCACCAGCATAGCACCCCAACACCATCACACTTCATCTGCCATGCTTCAAAGTGGGAACCACACATGCTGAGATCATCTGTTCACCTACTCTGCATCTCACAAAGGTTGGTCGGAACCCAAATTCTCAAATTTGGACTCAACAGACCAAAGACAGATTTCCACCGGTCTAATGTCCATTGCTCGTGTTTCTTGGCCCAAGCAAGTCTTTTCTTCTTATTGGTGTCCTTTAGTAGTGGTTTCTTCTTACTGGTGTCCTTTAGTAGTGTTTTCTTCTTATTGGTGACCTTTAGTAGTGGTTTCTTTGCAGCAATTCGACCATGAAGGTCTGATTCACGCAGTCTCCTCTGAACAGTTGATGTTGAGATGCGTCTGTTACTTGAACTCTGTGAAGCATTTATTTGGGCTGCAATTTCGGAGGCTGGTAACTCTAATGAACTCATCCTCTGCAGCAGAGGTGACTCTGGGTCTTCCTTTCCTGTGGCGGTCCTCAAGAGAGCCAGTTTCATCATAGCGCTTGATGGTTTTTGCGACTGCACTTGAAGAAACTTTCAAAGTTCACTTTGATTATGCCTGCACATCACTGTTCACCAGCAGCCCCAAACATCTAAAGAATAAGCCCTTAGCCAAACAAGCTTGTAAGAATTGTACTTAAACGCTCCCCTCATACTCATCTGGAGGTTGAGCATTTCTTTTTATCTCTCTGTATCTGTGATGTGTCTGTATCTGTGTAATTGTATGTATTTATGTAAAGAAAAAAAAAGAAAAAAGGGACCACAATGGAAACAAGTACTCTAACTCTATTGTGCAGCCCCGTTCACTTAAAATGTTTTTGTGTATATACTGTAATTATTTATTTTTTACTGACAAATAAAATCGATTGATCAATCCAAACTGTGCAGCGTCCAATTGATGATTGGAAAGAGACATCTGTTACAAAACACAAAAAAGTTTAATAACATCCGGAGATTATCAAGCCAAGCCTTTGATACTGGGTAAGCCTTCAAGGGGGGGAGGGGTGTATTTTATTTTTATTGAGATTGACTTAGACTATTTATTGTGGTGGTGAAAACCCAAACCATGATGTTGAAGTGCTCGAAGTCGGTATGCTTTGTCTATTGGTTGTGTGGTGCATAGACACAGAAACCTGTTGGTGGAACATTTGTTGCATATATTTTATATAATTATAAATATGGCATCATAATGTTGAACATTTGATTTCCCTCTAGCTGATCATTGTCTGCAGCCAGCTCTGATTGTAGTGTAATGAAACAGGCAGGGAGACTGAGCTCGTCTGTGGTGGTTGGTGAACCCTCAACCTTCTGGCTCATAGCCCTGCGTGGCATCGACTGTGCCACAAAAGTGGCCAAGTCAATATCCATGTTTATAAACACAGGTTCGCTACAGTTGTTATTGTTATATGTGGTCGTAAACATTATGTTGAGATAATTCTACGAGGGGGAGGGTGCTCCATTTATTTTACAGTACAAGGGGACGGGGTTGCATTTTTTTTATGACATCTTGAGTGAGACCAGGAGATCTAACTTCAGACACATGAAATGGTTCAAAATGGGCTGCTGAATCAAGTGCACCTACCGTCAACAGAGCGAAACAAATACCAAAAATAGGAACGCAAGGCTTTATCATTGGATTTAGTTTTTACATAAATCTTTGGTGATACACTAGGAATGTACAATTAAAAATCTACAATACAACAATATTACAACGTGTGTGTGTGTGTCAATGTGTTTGGCTCTTCACAGTCTACGTTGTGCTATGAGGTGTTTTATCTGGGGGGGGGGGGGGGGTTTATCCGATTTTACTGCTCGCCTGAGTTACTTGATGTGGAATACTTATTTTCCACCATAATTTGCAAATAAATTCACAAAAAATCCTACAATGTGATTTTCTGGATTTTTTTTCTCATTTTGTCTGTCATAGTTGAAGTGTGCCTATGATGAAAATTACAGGCCTCTCTCATCTTTTCAAGTGGGAGAACTTGCACAATTGGTGGCTGACTAAATACGTTTTTGCCCCACTGTATGTGTAGTTTGGATCAAGACATTTTGCCAATGGTAGGAGCATGATCAGTGGCATGCTGATTCAATGCCAATCACAGACTAATTGCTCTCTCGGTCTGATAGTGTTATTATGCAGAGGCTTCAATACTACTAATATTAGCACAGTTTTTATGTGCCATCTAGCAAAGTACAGCCATTATTGTAATGGAAATATTGTTTATCAATAGGTCAATACTTCCATAGCCAGGTAGTATATATAGCATTTCAAATTGATGTGATGTTTCCCCACATTTATGCTGACCCAAAGATGCACTTCTATACACAGAGTGACAGCACACAAGCACACAGCACATTCGTATTCAAAACAGCCAGTGGGTGAAAATGTCTCTGAATTTCAACATCATGTTCTTTATTTTTTTATTCCTGCTTTTAAATTCAGGTTTAGATACACAACACTAGAGAGAGAATGCCCTTCTGTCGGTTGACTTATCCCAAAAAACACCATCCACTAATAATGTTAATGTGAATACTGCTGGAATGACATTGTTGTAAAGGGTGAGTACAAACAAAACAACACTTTTGACAATTCGGTATAATGAACGAAGTGTTGTTTTATTGGGAGTAAACAACAACAGAGAACAGCTTCCAATGTGCTTTGTTTTATCCATTGAGCAGACACAGTTGTGCAGTAAACAGGGGGCATAAAGCTTCATGTAGTCCTATCAGACATTACACTTGACAGTGTAACAGCTGGCATAGTGCCTCTGGCGTCTAATGATTACAGCTTTTGTATATGGGGCCCTGTGGGGCCTCAACCCCAGCAGATACATACAATACCGCTGATGAGCGATCAGATGAGATGAGAGTATATTCCACATGAACTCTTGTTAGGCTCCTGCTAGAGATATTAATCTGTTGAGTGGAATTGGATAAGGGGGAGCATCAAAAGCAAAGCCAGAGTCTTATCAAGGAACCAACCGGCTGCTGACTGTATGAGACTGAGGCTGTCTGCCTGCCTCTGTCAGTCAGAGTGAAAGAGAGAGAGACTCAGCCCAGAGATGGGGAATTCCATATGAACTCAATGCAGAAATAGATAACTTTATAACTAGATAAGGCTGATGAATATTCAGTATATTAAGAACCATGATGAGTTCAATGAGTTTGGAAACAGACATCTGCATGTACTAACCATTTAAAGCCGTTGTGCATTCCTAGAATTAGTGGTGACTCGAGGAATCCTGGAGTTCCTAGTCAATGGTTCAAATTTGCACCTTTGGTTAGTTGAGGGCTTCTTGGAGGAACCTTTAATGGTTTAATGTAGCAGCAGGTTCCTGGAGGAAACCTGGAGTGGATGTGTGGCTTAGTAGGGGGTGTGGCTTTAAGATATATATTTTTTGGCTACCCGTTAGATTAAATGTTATTCCTGTTCTGTTCTGTTCTGTTCTGTTTTATTGTCATCACATGTTTAGGTTGAACACTGACAGTTTTGTACCTTCAATGAGGCTAACAAAGGTGTATAAACTCCTTCAAGAGCCTATGCAAATCCCAAAGTTTAAATAGTTACCACTTTATTAAAGTATGTAATCAGCAAAGTGAATATTAAATATTGCAGTGTACAAACTTAAAACGATGAACAGGAATGACATTTACGCTAAAGGGTGACCAAAAACGAACTCTCTGAAAAGCCTCCGATATGACAGGCCACCTCTACAATTTAATAGGGCTATATCAACACAGACAGGTTATCAACACAGACAGGTTATCAACACCATAGGTCTACCACAACATAAACACAGATAGCACGACATCTATAAAGAAACCATCGAGATAATTCGCTAAGAAAAGACAGGGAACGACTTAAAACCAACAACATGCACTCTTAGAAGTGCTGGAATCTGGGTACTACCTCCTAAACTTGGGGAAGGGTTAAATAGTTGGGCTAGTAGCCGAAAGGTTGCTAGATCGAATCCCTGAGCTGACAAGTAAAAATCTGTCATTCTGCCCCTGAACAAGGCAGATAACGAACAAGACTCTTGATTAATGAGAACATTCTTGGCAAATGCTTTCGCTTTCGTCCGTCTTGCGCCGGTTCAAGAATTTCACCTCTAGCGGCACAATACGAATTTGTTCTTAACTGACTTGTCTAATTAAATAAAAAATGTAATTAAAAAATTATCAGGTATCCTATTGAAATATTGAGTGCTTAGGGTTAGAGGGTCCACATCAGAAGGTAATGGTTTTCTGTAGGAGGAAGGTATGTGATGTGTGCAATTAAACTTGGAATGTACTGAGTGTAGCGATCACATGCGACAGGCACTGATAAGGGGAGAGAGCCATGGATTAGTGATCAAGGGGGTCGAGATCAGGTCAGGTCACGTTAAGGGAGAAAGAAAAGTTTATGGCCTGTATCACTTAGGGCCCTGCCTAGCAGTAAAGATACAATGTTTGTACAGATGTGTAGGAGGAGACTCAGCTTAGGAGGAAGGGTTAAATATCAGTGCTTGTGTGAAGCACAAGTTCTTTGTCTAATGCAGCTGTATTGATCCTCTGGGAAGAATACATTTGGTTGAGCTTTCATAGTGTCCGTTGAGTTTTTACTCTGAAAATCAGTTCCTAACAGAAGTAAAGGTGCCTGGAAGAACCTTTTGGGCTAATCTTCCTGGGGTACAGCAAAATGAATTAATGAAGTTTATACAATTTTAAAAACATTACAATACATTCACAGATTTCACAACACACTGTGTGCCCTCAGGGGCCTACTCCACCACGACCACATATCTAGAGTACAAAATTCTTGTGTACATGTGTGTATAGTGCATATGTTATTGTGTGTGTGTGTGTATGCATGTATCTGTGGCTATGTTTGTGTTTCTTCACTGTCCCGCTGTTCCATAAGGTGTATTTTTATCTGTTTTTTAACTTGCATCAGTTACTTGATGTGGAATAGAGTTCCATGTAGTCATGGTACTGTGCGCCTCCCATAGTATGTTCTGGACTTGGGGACTGTGAAGAGACCTCTGGTGGCATGTCTTGTTTGGTATACACTAGTTCAAACAAAGAGCTCGGTGCATTAAGCACCTCTCATAAATACAAGTAGTGATGAAGTCAATCTCTCCTCCACTTTATGCCAGGAGAGATTGACATGCATATTATGAATATTAGCTCTCTGTGTACATCCAAGGGCCAGCTGTGCTGCCATGCAAAAAAAAAAAAGTTCATTTTGTGGCACCTGACCACACGACTGAACAATAGTCAAGGTGCGACAAAACTAGGGCCTGTAGGACCTGCCTTGTTCATAGTGCTGTTAAGAAGATAGAGCAGAGCTTTATTATGGACATACTTCTCCCCATCTTCTGTTGTATCAGTATGTTTTGACCACTGTTATTCCAAGCAGTTTAGTCACCTCAACTTGCTCAATTTCCACATTTTTTATTACAAGTTTTAATTTGTCCCAAATACAATGCTTTGAGTTTTAGAAATATTTAGGACTAACTTGTTCCTTGGCACCCACTCTGAAACAAACTGCAACTCTTTGTTAAGTATTGCAGTCCTTGTAGTCACTGTAGTAGCTGACATGTATACATGGACACACTAGTAAAGATTTAAAAAACTAATGGGCCTAGACAGCTGCCCTGGGGAATTCCTGATTCTACCTGGATTATGCTGGAGAGGCTTCAATTAAAAAACACTCTCTAAGAGTCGGTAACAGGCTGATTTGTCTCCTATTTGAACCAGTAAAGGGAGCTTTACCATTCTTAGATAGCTGAATTACTTTTGCTTCCCTCCAAGTCTTGGGGCACACACTTTCTAGTAGGCTTAAATTGAAAATATGGCAAAGAGGAGTGGCAATATCGTCCACTATTATCCTCAGTAATTTTCCATCCGAAGTTGTCAGACCCACGGTGGCTTGTATTGGTTGATAGACAACAACACTTTTTTCACCTCTTCCACACTCACTTTACAGAATTCAAAATTACAATGCTTGTCTTTCATAATATGGTCAGATATACTTAGATGTGTAGTGTCAGTGTTTGTTGCTGGCATGTTATGACTAAATTTGCTAATCTGGCCAATATCCGTTGGTTTTGTGACGAATGAGCCATCTGATTCAATGAATGATGGAACTAAGTTTGCTTTTTTCCCCAAAATTTAATTTAAGGTGCTCAAAAGATTTTTACTATCATTCTTTATGTAATTTATCTTTGTTTCATAGTGTAGTTTCTTCTTCTTTTATTCAGTTTAGTCACGTGATTTCTCAATTTGCAATATGTTTGCCAATCGATTGTGCAGCCAGACTTATATACCATACCTTTTGCCTTATCCTTCTCAACCATAACATTTTTCAATTTCTCATCAGTACATGGGGATTTAACCGTTTTTACAGACATTTTCTTAAAAGGTGCACGGTTATTTGTATCTGGAATAAGCAATTTCATAAATGTGTCAAGTGCAGTGTCTGTTCCTCATAACACACCACTGACCAACAAATATTATTTACAGTTGAAGTCAGAAGTTTACATACACTTAAGTTGGAGTCATTAAAACTCGTTTTTCAACCACCCCACAAATGTCTATAGTTTTGGCAAGTCGGTTAGGACATCGACTTTGTGCATGACACAAGTAATTTTTCCAACAATTGTTTACAGACAGATTATTTCATTTATAATTCACTGTATCACAATTCCAGTTGGTCAGAAGTTTGGAAAACAGCTTGGAAAATTTGAAGCTTCTGATAGGCTAATTGACATAATTTGAGTCAATTGGAGGTGTACCTGTGGATGTATTTCAAGACCTGCCTTCAAACTCAATGCCTTTTTGCTTGACATCATGGGAATATCAAAATAAATCAGCCATGACCTCAGAAAAAAAATGTAGACCTCCACAAGTCTGGTTCATGATTGGGAGCAATTTCCAAATGCCTGAAGGTACCACGTTCGACTGTACAAACAATAGTATGCAAGTATAAACACCATGGGACCACGTAGCCATCATACTGCTCATGAAGGAGATGTGTTCTGTCTCCTAGAGATGAAGGTACTTTGGTGTGAAAAGTGCAAATCAATCCCAGAACAACAGCAAATTCCCTTGTGAAGATGCTGGAGGAAACAGGTACAAAAGTATCTATATCCACAGTAAAACGAGTCCTATATCGACATAACCTGAAAGGCCGCTCAGCAAAGAAGAAGCCACAGCTCCAAAACCGCCATGAAAAAGCCAGACTACAGTTTGCGATTGCACATGGGGACAAAGATCATACTTTTTGGAAAAATGCTGAAGAACACTATCCCAACCTTTGAAGCATGGGGGTGGCAGCATCATGTTGTGGGGGTGCTTTGCTGCAGAAGGGACTGGTGCACTTCACAAAATAGATGGCATCATGAGGTGGGAAAATGATGTGGATATATTGAAGCAACATCTCAATCAGTCAGGAAGTTAAAGCTTGGTTGCAAATGGGTCTTCCAAATGGACAATAACCCCAAGCATACTTCCAAAGTTGTGGCAAAATAGCTTAAGGACAACAAAGTCAAGGTATTGGAGTGGCCATCACAAGGCCCATACAAAAACCTGTGGGGAGAAGTGAAAAAGTGTGTGCGAGCAAAGAGGCCTACAAACCTTTTCAGTTACACCAGCTCTGTCAGGAGGAATGGGCCAAAATTCACCAAACGTATTGTGGGAAGCATGTGGCAGGCTACCCAAAATGTTTTACCCAAGTTAAACAATTTAAAGGCAATGCTACCAAATACTAATTGAGTGTAGTAAACTTCTGACCCACTGGAACTGTGATGAAATAAATAAAAGCTGAAATAAATAATTCTCTCTACTGTTATTCTGACATTTCACATTGTTAAACTAAAGTGGTGATCCTAACTGACCTAAGACAGGGAATTTTTACTAGGATTAAATGTCAGGAATTGTGAAAAACTGAGTTTAAATGTATTTGGCTAAGGTGTATGTAAACTTCTGACTTCAACTGTACATAAACAACATAGGAATCACTACAAAACGTATTATATGACCTCTTATACACTATATTAGAACCAGACTTCGGGAACTTTGGTTTTCCTAGATATGGCTACTATATTGTGATCACTATATCTGATGGATCTGGATACTGTTTTCAAGCTAATTTCTGCAGCATTAGTAAAGGTGTGATCAGTACAAGGTGATGATTTCTTTCCTGTGCTGTTTTAACTACCCTGGTAGGTTGACTGATAACCTGAACCAGGTTGCAAGCACTACTTACAGTTTGAAGCTTTTTCTTGAGTGGGCAGCTTGATGAAAGCCAGTCAGCATTTAAATCACCCAGAAAATATACCTCTTTGTTGATTTCAAATACATTATCAAGCATTTTACATGTTATCTAGATACTGACTGTTAGAACTTGGTGGTCTATAGCAGCTTCCCACCAGAATGGGCTTTAGGTGAGGGAAATGAACCCGTAGCCATATTACTTCAACAGTATTTAACATGAGATCCTCACTAATCTTTACAGGAATGTGGTTCTGAATATAAACAGCAACACCTCCATCATTGGCATTTCTATCTTTTCTGTAAATGTTATAACCTTGTATTGCTACCACTGTATCATCAAACGTATTACCTAAGTTAGTTTCAGAGATAGTCAGAATATGAATGTCATCTGTTACTAGCAAATTATTGATTTCATGACCGTTGTTTCATATATTAATGTGGGCTATTTTGAGCACTTTTCTACTGCGATGCTTACTTATTTTTATTGCTTTACTGGGAAGCTTAGCAGAAGTAGATATGCTCATGTTATTTATGTTAGTGCAGGGTGAGCTGCACACAATGGACAGTATACATCTGGTTCAAAGGCACATGATTACTGCATACAATAGTTGTAGGATCAGCAGAGGCATTCAGGACAGTTAGAGGGACATAAATTAGGTTATTTACATTGTGTCTACCATCGCCTCTGGTGTAATGTACATTTGCTGAAGCATTATGCCAACACTGCGTCACAATGGAAGGGATTAGCTGAGCTGGGCTTGAGTCATTGATAAACCAAGTCATTCTCAACGCAGCCTTATAATGCTGTGAAAGGATCCAGGAACCCAAATGATTTGAGTGGATCCCATCCTCCTTTAAAGTGTGTTTTGTTTCCAAAAAGTATCGAAATTATCAACAAAAGTTACACCCATTGAGCTGCAACAATCAAGCCAGTTGTGAAGAGAAAGAATCCTGCTAAAGCATTCAATGCCACGATTCAGAGAGGGCACAGGGTCAGATATGATGGGTATTTTGTTAGTGTCTAGCAGAGAGTCAATCAGCTATTTAAAATCCAGTTTCAACTGTTCAGAGCTGCCCTTCATAACATCATTAAAACCTACACGGGGCGGCAGGGTAGTCTAGTGGTTAGAGCGTTGGACTAGTAACCGGAAGGTTGCAAGTTCAAATCCCTGAGCTGACAAGGTACAAATCTGTCCTTCTGCCCCTGAACAGGCAGTTAACCCACTGTTCCTAGGCTGTCATTGAAAATAAGAATTTGTTCTTAACTGACTTGCCTAGTTAAATAAAGGTGAAAAAAAAAGAATCAATTCATATATCCTGTCATAGTACATTTGGGAGCAGCCTTGTAATATCATTTACTCTGGGGTAGGACATTGTTTTTGCTCCAGGAACGCATCACATTTCTTACCATGGAGCTGCCCAAAATCACGGCTGGTGAGAATGTCAAAGAAATCCGCCCACTCTCATGCTTCATAGGATTTGGAGAACCCTTTATGGATGGGTGAGAGGCAGGATAACTTGAGCCCATTGCTCCCGGCGCCTGGTGAAGGCCTCTGACAGATGGAAAAGCCCCGCTTGATCCAGAGCAGGGACGATGTTGACTTAGAAATCGTAGTAGTAGGCACTGCAGACACAGGCACCCTCGGCGACAAAGGTGCAGACAGATCAGGCTCCAGGGCGGCGAAACTATTTGTTGTTTGTATCCACTTCGGGCTACTTGTTGGGAGTGTAGACTGCTTTATGGGAGGCCGCTGTGCTCCTTTGTTTACGCTATCAGATGGGGGAGCTCCGGGCAACACCGGCCAGTCGGATAACGACAAATGACAAGGCGGAGATGCATCCAACAAGAACGAACGCCGTCCAGGCACCTGGGTAGAAAATGTAATAATTCCACTCTGCGTTTTCCCCAGTTTCTTAAGTAGGCTGGCGACCTGCGTGATCAAGGAAGCCACCTCTAGCCTATAATCCTTGGCAAGTAAACAATTGCCGCATTGGAACTCTGAGTGATCCAGTTTGTCCCTGAACAAAGCGTAGTGGATACAGCTCCTGAAGCGTTGGAACCATTCATTTATTTATCCTAGACAAAGAGGGCTCCATTGCAAAACTCATCTAGTACCAACATCGTTAGCTTGATGGCTAGCAGCTTAGCGTCTCAGTCAAGCAGGCTTCAACCTGTCTGTTAAGCGGGATTCCAGGACAAGAAATAGTGGTCCTAGCTGTTTAAAGCTAACCGCGCCACGGAATTCAGTATTCGGTATTTGCATTAGCGGTTTTGTTTTAATAACAAAAAAATAACACACCATGTGTTTTCCAGCGTACAATGTTCAGCTGCGCACTCCGTTGACGTATGAATGACTGCCGGAAACGTCTTGACTGCCGTTAGCTATGCAATGACTAATATGACAAGAGGAACTGATGATGATTCCATTAATTCCATTCCAGCCATTACAACGAGCCCGTCCTCCTATAGCTCGTCCCACCAGCCTCCTCTGGGCTGAATACCCCATCAGATAATGTCCTCAGGGCTGTCCTCTTACAGGGCCCTGCAGAATAGAACAGTGTGTGTCTGACAGTGACAAGGTCACATACGGTACTTTAGTTGTGGAGATAATGGCTAATGGTCAGAATTGGTTTAGTCACATGGACATGACTGCCATTAGCAGTCCAAAACATATGTATGTACGCACACATGGTGGGAAAGGTGTGCTGACAATAAGAGAGAATAAACTATGTACACTAGGAGTCTAGAATGACTGTGCTGTTGCACCTCCACCATGTGTTCACACTAAGAAATACTGTCCCGTGTTCCAACTTGAGTGTGTGTGATCCTGTATATCCTGTCCCTTGTTAAAATGAAATGAGTACATTCATAATAACATAGACCTGTTAATTGACTCCCTTTCCCTACGTCAGAGAACAGTGTTCTCAGAGAAGGACCTACAGGCGAGCTGCAGTGTAAAGCCACTCTGCAAGCATGCATAAAATGCATTCCTCAAATCCATTGTTGTGAGAGAGAATATGCTACATGCTCTCAGTGCCCTCCCTGAATCCTTTCCTACTTTGCAGTCATTCGAAGTGAAGGCTCAGCACTGTGTGTTGATGTGCATTAGCTCTAATGGACTCATTACCTTAAAACACTCCAAAGCGACACAGTGTCACCCACATGCAGACGCTGGCACACATGCATACACAGGCAGACCCACACAAGATGCCTCTGGCCACGTTTAATAACTCCAACAAAAATTGGCAACGGAAGCCCATAAGCTTTTTAAGTCCTTTCGCCACACACAAGTGTGAATTCTAATCATTAGTCAGTGAGAAGACGGCTTTATGTGATGTACAAATGGATTCTCCTTCTCTTCTCTAAATCCTCTCATGTGCCTCCAAGCTCCCCCACGCGCCTGTTTCCAAGTTACCCACCAACAGCCACTGCCAATCGGCCTTAATTGCCTCACATTTAAAGGGGGAGCTGAGAGACACAGAGCTAGCTAGCCGCCCTCGCGTCTCTTACACTGAGCTTACTCTGCTGCCATGGAAGAGAAAACACTCCACCTGGATGTCAGAGAACGAGAGAGAAACAGAGAGCACACCATGTACCCAACCCAGAGTGAAACTTCACTCCTCCCAACAAAAGAGGCAGGCATCCCTCAATGATGTGAAACCAGTGTATTGTTTGGCTTCAAAACTGTATCGAACAAAGCCATGCAAGTTACACCTCTGTCTGTGTCCTCCTGAAGGACTATGAAAAGGACAATGTACGGATGTAAATATAAACTTTGAAATGCCTTGCTAAGGTCCACAAAAACAAGTCCGCACAGAGCAAAAAGAGAGAAAGAAAGAGGGAACTTCTAGTGATTAAGACCAGCGTTCTCTACTCACCCTTGTTGAGCCTGTAAAGGGGGGGGGGGGTCTCCTGTTTCTCTGTGCAGTCAATTACTCCCCTGTTGCTTCTTGTGCACTCTTCCTTTGTTGCAGCTTAACGCAAACGCATCCTCATCCCAATGAATTGATCTAAATCAATAGCTCTCGAGGGAGAGAGGAGGGAAGGAAACGCAGAAGAAGAAAAGAGCACTCTCCCCAAGTCCTCTGCACTGTATCCAAGCGGTTAGAGCTCAGCGAGAGTGTGAGTGAGAGAGAGAAGGAGAGAGCTAGAGTTGAAGTGAGTGAGGGAGTGAGAGAGAGAGGGGAGAGAGCCAGAGAGTTGAAGCGAGTGAGGGAGTGAGAGAGAGAGAGAGAGGAGAGAGCCAGAGAGTTGAAGCGAGTGAGGGAGTGAGGGAGAGAAGGAGAGAGCCAGAGAGTTGAAGCGAGTGAGGGAGTGAGAGAGAGAAGGAGAAAGCCAGAGAGTTGAAGCGAGTGAGGGAGTGAGAGAGGAGGGTAGCTAGTGTGTACGCACTAGAGTGTGCACTAGAGTAGAGCAGAAGCCACAGGATCAGCTGCTGTTACACGAACAAGGGATTCTCTGCTCTCCCTGCTCTCCGGGGGAAAGACTTCTGCTCAGTAACTTTGCTGAAGATCCCTTTGTGTGAATATGACCTTCTCCTTCTCTTTATCCTTAACATCTCTCTCTCTCTCTCTCTACTCCCCCTTCTCCTCCATCCTCCCTCAGTTAATTTGCATCCCAGAGAGTTACAATCTAATCTCCGCCCCTATCACCACCCTCACTGTCTGTCCAGGGGTCATTGCATGATCATGGACATGCACATGGAAATATAGTATTTAAATGTGAGTATTTATTAGGATCTGAGAACTGAATCATGCAAACGTTCTATCACACACGTGTAAGTACATGCGCACACACACACGCATGCACACACATGTACACAAGCACACATAAAACACAAAAGAAAGTGATGGATCTCTGCAGTCCTCAACTTGAAAGGACCTTGCTGTGTGAGTAACTAGGCAAAGGACAGGGTCAGTGTAAATAGCACTCAGTCATTTCTCCTACAGGTCTGTGATTCATGATGTGACGCATGTGCCCTGTAACAGTATAGGGGCGTTAAGTGCTTCTCTCCCCAGGAGAGTTCCTACTGTCCAGGCTGTATCCCATCCGCCCGTTTGGTCCAGCGTCTTCCGGGTTTGGCTGGGGTAAGCCGTCATTGTAAATTTGAATTTGTTCTTAACTGACTTGCCTAGTTAAAGAAAGTTAAATAAAATAAAAAATAAAATACTGTAAAGCTCAGCACCATGTTATAGAATGCACAGAAAGCCCCCTGCCAATCATATTAGTGGAAGGTGCTTTAGATGTCACCCAACAGTCATGCTTGTAAATATACAGTATGTTGATTAACTGTCATAATTCCCCCTTTGCCACAAACACAGCACCTGAAGATAAAGTGAAAGGGGACCTTTTCAAATGGAAAAAAGGAAAGATGGGAACATTTGGCGTTGCTGTCGTCTTGATGTGTGCATAACGGTTTGGTGTGTGGGCGGCACCAGCACGCTGACTGAGAGATGAAACGCTCCCATGGAGCCAGCGAGGATCATGGGTAATTGTCCTGTCTTGGCTGCTGTTGACGCTCCAGCAGACCTGAAAATGTGCATCAGAGGTTTACAAATAAGTAATAAGTGTCAGTCAGAGACAGGTGAGAGGCAAGACCAGACCAGAGCTGCCTATAGGGAGCCATGTAGCTGACTCAGGGAATGGAGGCTACTGTATTGTGCAGTATGCTGTCCAGCCAACAGGAAATACTGGAGGGGAAATACTGGGGATGTTTTGAGCAAAAGTTATAGTATATTGTCGCTGGTGTATTGTTACTCAGCCACGAGAGAGAAAGTATTTCTCATCGGTCATAACCGGTCTTTTCACCCTTATTGTTCCAGTGCTTGTCCTTTGTAGAGTGGCAATTGTCATTGCTGGGAAGTATTTGTGCCGCCTAAGAGTGAGACACAACTACACAGTCTGAAACCTCCAGCAACAAAGAGTGCAGAAACACAGGCTGGTGCTACGTGATACATTTCTGTGAAAAAGTATTTGCCTCCTTTTTAATTTTCTCTACTTTTTCATATTTTTAATAAGGACTGTACTGTATTGTACCCGCACTGTATTGTCCCTCTAGTCACTCTGACATCAATGCAAATGTAATCGAAAATCTAATCAAACAGTTCATGAGAGCCCATGAGCTCATGTTGCGCAACATTTCTAGAGGCGATGCAATTAGCGTGAGAAAACAGAGTGATGGCTTCTATTAAACAGAGGAGGCTCCCATCAGCTTTCTATAGGTGAGGCCTATTACATTTATTTCTCATCTTTCCTAATATTAAGCACATCTCTTTAAAATATAAATATAGCCTACCTCAATGGTATGAAAATGAACCACAGGAAAAGTGTCGTCCCTTCGCTATTTAACTGCATGGATGACATGTGTGATTATTTTTTTCTGCCCCTGTTTCGAGACAGGTGCATGATAATGGTCCATTCTACATCCACAAACACATTTCACACATCTATTATTTAGCATATGTAAAGACAAGATTAAATCAAGAACAGTCTGATAGGTGACAATAATCAATTGTGAATGATATATTATCACTTGTGAATGATGTTCAGCGTGAGGCAAGAAACTATGCCTTTTTTTGCTACTTTTAGTAGTTGCACACCTCATGTAGCCTGACCCATAGGCCTACGTGTGTTGATAAGGTTTGGATAACAACAAGCCCAGTTTAAGGCAAACGGGCATGCTTTTTTGTGTGACTTTTTCAAATCATAGTTGCACACCTTATAGCCTACTGCCATGTGTGCATTGCTGTGCTTACAATGTGAAGAAATAGCCTTATACTTTCTCAACATTTGAAGCTAAACGTTCTCATCTGTTGCGTTAAGCTCATTGCTTAAGAAATATACATTTTTTGATGCTAGTGGTTGTATTTATTTGGGATCTATCGCATCCCACAACTGTCCCAGACTATGTTTAGAATGTTATTTCTCGCACAGTGTAATGATATTCGAAGGTGGAAGAAGGTGAAGAGGACCAAAGTGCAGCGTGGTACGTGTTCATGGTAAATTTAATAAAGAAACTGAACACTAGAACAAAAACAACAAGCGGAAAACAAACGAAACAGTTCTGTCTGGTGCAGCAACGCAAAGACAGAAAACAACTACCCACACCCATAGTGGGAAAACAGGCTGCCTAAGTATGGTTCTCAATCAGAGACAACGATAACCAGCTGCCTCTGATTGGGAACCATACCAGGCCTAAACATAGAAACACAACACCTAGACATACAAAATAGAATACCCACCCACATCACACCCTGACCAAACTAAAAATAGAAACATACAAAGCAATCTACGGTCAGGGCGTGACACACAGGATAGAATAGGTATGTTTTGTACTATGTGGGATAGTAGATATAGTGCTTTTGCTGTTTGTTAGGCCTACTCATCTTGTTGGCTGATGAAAAGCAAATGTGGACAGTTCTTCGAACATCTTCAAAATGCGCCTAGGAATTTGATAAAGACATGTGCAGTTGCGTCCCGGATGTGGTGGTCTTCACTTGCAGCCTGTGAGAAAGACCCAATCATGTGACTGAGCGCCATGTGATTGAGGCTCTTTGGCATGCAGCCGGGAGAAGGGATAATATAAAATAATGCCCATGGAATTCTAAGCAAATCTTGTCTGCTAAATAAACTAGTGTAGCCCACAGCCATAGCAAGATCAGGGCCTAACATAAGGACAACTCAGAGTATGCTAATCTGTGTAAATAGGCTACATTTTCTTCATATCATGCTTCTTTAGACCTGTCTAAAATAAATAATGGATTTATATTACATGGATATATTAGACTTTTTAAAATGTGGATGTTACAAAGGTCTGCATCAGTGGCTTGTAGGCTATGTTTGGAAGCCAGGAGATGCTAAATGTGTTTATGTTAATTAACAGTCAATTCCCATGAGACTGGCAGTTATTTGCTTGACAATCACCGATTGATAAAATTTCATGACCACCACATGTCACGTCCTGACCATAGAGAGCCTTTATTTTCTATGGTAAGGTAGGTCAGGGCGTGACTGGGGGGTTAGCCTACTTTACATTTTCTATGTGGGGTTCTAGTTTTGTTTTCTATGTTGGTGATTGGTATGATTCCCAATTAGAGGCAGCTGGTAATCATTGTCTCTAATTGGGAATCATATTTAGGCCTTTTTCCACCTGTGTTTTATGGGATATTGTTTTGAGTTAGTGCACATAGCACCTATTTAGTCACAGCTTGTTGTTCTATTGTTTATTGTTTGTTTTTGCTAACTTTTCACTTTATAATAAATTATGTGGAAACCATATCACATTGCGCCTTGGTCCGTCTCTACAAACGAACATGACACCAAAGCCCTATCTTTAATCAAAACCTAATATTAGATAAAGAGAACCTGAGTGAACAAATAACACCACAACGACATACTTATTTATTTCACCCACTTGCCCCTGTGTGAAAAAGTATTTGCCCCCTTACACTCAATAACTGGTTGTGCAACTTTTAGATGAAATGACTCCAACCATTGCTTCCTGTAGTTGTTGATCAGTCTCTCACACCACTGTGGAGGAATTTTGGCCCACTCTTCCATGCAGAACTGCTCGTTTCAAGTTCTGCCACAACATCTCAATAGAGATTAGGTCTGGACTTTGACTAGGCCATTCCAAAACTTCAGATTTGTTGCTTTCTAGACATTTTCATGTAGACTTGAATGTGTGTTTTGGATCATCTTGGTGCATGACCAAGCTGCGCTCCAGCTTCAGCTTCCAGACGGACGGCCTGACATTCTCCTGTAGAATTCTCTGATACAGAGCAGAATTCATGATTCCTTCTATTATTAAGGCAAGTCTTCCATGTCTTGAGGCAGCAAAGCATCCCCAAACCATCACACCACCACAACCATGCTGGACTGTTGTTATGAGATTCTTACTGTGGAATGCAGTGTTTGGTTTTCACCACGCATATTGGGACCCATGTTGTCCAAAACGTTATACTTTTGACTCATCTGTACTTAGAACATTCTTCCAAGAGTCTTGATAATCATCCAGGTGCTTCCAGGTGCTTTGTTGGAAAATCTGAGTCTACTTTTTGAAATAGATGTGTCCCATTATGTCTGCCGAAAACCAAACACTGCATATTCTAAACATTAGTCAGGTTCTAGGCCCATTAAAGGGAAACATTATTATTAAAGCTTAGAGGACTAGATTTGCTTGTTTGACAGAAAAATAACACACACTAACAAGAGTACATCAAAATTACTTCTTAGATCTGTTACTTCCACTTGATAGCTTTCTGAAATGCAACAGCACTTTCTCAGATTCAGCTGACCAAGTTCACAAGATGACTAAAACAGTGAATAACAATGCTGTTCTTCTGATGGTAGAAAATAAATGGTTACCACTGCATTTACATAAAAAAAAATACAAAAGAGTTTATTTAAAAGACAGTCACCTTCTTGGAGGGCGCTGCCAATAACTGCCTGGATCTCAAACCAGCAAAGCCTCTCCTAACAAACAAAACAAACCAAGTGACAACAGGAGGACTTTTATGCAGTGGCTTTAAATAATGAACATCTTATATATTGTCACACGTGAATAAAGTCAATGATGGTCAAACTCCACGCATAGAATTGAGAACAATCGACCATATACCAAACATTACTTCAAAGGCAGCATGGTCACAAAATGGTTGCTCACTGAAATAAACAAACAGAAACGATGCCGTACAGCCTATATACACAACCAAAGGACCTTCCAGGCTTGGTTCATAACCTGTCACACAATATTATTGAAACTGATTGAGGTTTAGGTGAGGGTCAAGGTGATGCCCATCTACCGTGGCGGAGGCAGAGATGCAGTTCAGTTTAAGAGTCTTTATAGATTCAGGTAATGGAGATGATACAGGGCAGAGAATGAGAGACAGTTGTTGACATGACTTTTGTCTTGAAATGAGACTTAGTTTGTGTATAGTTGATCTAAAATGAGATAGAAAGGTACAAATAATAACGGGCAATAACAGCAATGAACATACACAATTAATCAGCTGTTACAGTTTTCCACAATTTTTTTCCACATGTTTGCTGAATCCTTGGCCCATTTTCCCAAAACTCTAAACACAAAACCACAAACACAAAACAAAATTCAGCTCTACAAATCTCTAGCAAAAGCAAACACTGCATTCAAAACGGTTTTCTCTCTTTACAAAATGTTTTTTTTTTGTATCAAAATGACACACACGCATTATATGAATAGATCTGTCTACCAACCAACAACACACTGATGTGCTCAGCACAAAACACTACTATGAATATCCCATCAGTAGGTTTATGCTTTTTGCATTTTCCATGTTACACTGTAGCCGGTTGTAAAATATTGTTACAGTAATGTATACGTACTCAAATATACATAAATAAACACACACAAATGCAAACAGTAGCAAAAACATTGTCATTTATTTCCAAAATGCAAAGTTGTTTTTTGTAAAGTAGCACTTTCGATACCCAACAGGAGAAAACCAGGAAAAACATTCAGTAAGATAAAGGGTTTTCTGTACAAAAATTAAACATGAAAGTGGCTCAAACTTTCAAAACTCTAAACACAAAAACACATGCAAAATTAAAGACATTAGGCTGCATCCTGCCTCCTATTTTGTTCTGGCCACAGCACCTCATCTACATCGCAAATCATGTTCTCCCTGGCTAAACAGCGGGGATAGAATCTTCTGGAGTGACGGATCCAGCCACCGAAAGCCCCCACATCAACTTCACCACATGCATCCTCCATTGCCTGGAATAGAGGCATGCGTGTGAGGGGATGGCGATCATACACCTTCCGTCGCCATGCCGAAAAAACTCTTCAATTGGGTTTAGGAATGGGGAATATGGTGGGAGGTATAGAATAAATTGTGGGTGGTAGACGAACCAATTGCGGACCTTTGCAGCCCGGTAGAAACTCACGTCGCCCCCAGATGACAACATACCTGGGCTGCTCTGGTCCACCCTCTGCTCGGCTGGAATGAGGGTGCCATGTCGTGTGTCCAGGAAAGTGATGAGAAGGGTGGTGTTGACGGGACCAAGGTTGGCATGGTGATGGAGGACGCCTTGCTGCCTAATGGCTGCGCACATGGTGATATTCCCTCCATGCTGTCCAGGGACATTCACAATCGCCAATAATGTTCCGTCCCCGTCCCCTTCTTTTGGCTAGGTTGAAGCCAGCCCCATCAATGTAAACATAAATGTGCTGAATTGCAGTGGCATCCAGCTCCAAGACTCTCTGAAACGGACAACAAGACAATATGTGGCATAGACCTAGAGCAGTCAATAGGGTGAGGCACAATACACTGGATTACAGTACTGTAATGTGTCTATACAGTGCTGATATGATAGTACATTCACAGTATAGTACTTACTTGCACATATTCATAGCACTGTTCTTTAACCCTCTGAGTTTCGCTCAAATGGCACCCTGTAAACCTGTTTCATCCGGATTCAGTTGCGCTGTAATACAGGGTCCAATGTAGACAAGCCCACCTGGTGAATGTATTGTGTTGTCTGCAATTATGTGGTTCTGGATTTCTCGTAGTCTAATGGTATTGTTTGCCACCACCATGTTCACAATAAAAGTATCCTGTTCTGGTGTGAACAGCCGGTGTCTTCCACCATGGCCTGGCCGTATCTCAGTTCTGCTGAAGATCCACAAATATGATATGATTGGTTACAGTAAGCTAAAATAATCTATTTTCTTTCAATATGAAATGACATTACTGTAACATTGAGTAAAATAAGCCCACTGATATGTCAGACTGCAGTATACTACAGTATACAGACAGTGGGGAGAAGAAGTATTTAATACACTGCCGATTTTGCAGGTTTTCCTACTTACAAAGCATGTAGAGGTCTGTAATTTTTCACATCACATTGTATGATTTTTAAGTAATGAATTTGCATTTTATTGCATGACATAAGTATTTATAAAAAAAGCAGAACTTAATATTTGGTACAGAAACCTTTGTTTGCAATTACAGAGATCATACGTTTCCTGTAGTTCTTGACCAGGTTTGCACATGCTGCAGCAGGGATTTTGGCCCACTCCTCCATACAGACCTTCTCCAGATCCTTCAGGTTTCGGGGCTGTCGCTGGGCAATATGGACTTTCAGCTCCCTCCAAAGATTTTCTATTGGGTTCATGTCTGGAGACTGGCTAGAGCACTCCAGGACCTTGAGATGCTTCTTACGAAGCCACTCCTTAGTTGCCCTGGCTGTGTGTTTTGGGTCGTTGTCATGCTGGAAGACCCAGCCACGACCCATTTTCAATGCTCTTACTGAGGGAAGGAGGTTGTTGGCCAAGATCTCGCGATACATGGCCCCATCCATCCTCCCCTCAATACGGTGCAGTCGTCCTGTCCCCTTTGCAGAAAAGCATCTCCAAAGAATGATGTTTCCACCTCCATGCTTCACGGTTGGGATGGTGTTCTTGGAGTTGTACTCATCCTTCTTCCTCCAAACAAGGCGAGTGGAGTTTAGACCATAATGCTCTATTTTTGTCTCATCAGACCACATGACCTTCTCCCATTCCTCCTCTGGATCATCCAGATGGTTATTGGCAAACTTCAGACGGGCCTGGACATGCGCTGGCTTGAGCAGGCGGCATAGTGTGTTACTAATGGTTTTCTTTGAGACTGTGGTCCCAGCTCTCTTCAGGTCATTGACCAGGTCCTGCCGTGTAGTTCTGGGCTGATCCTTCACCTTCCTCATGATCATTGATGCCCCACGAGGTGAGATCTTGCATGGAGCCCCAGACCGAGGGTTATTGACCGTCATCTTGAACTTCTTTCATTTTCTAATAATTGCGCCAACAGTTGTTGCCTTCTCGCCAAGCTGCTTGCCTATTGTCCTGTAGCCCATCCCAGCCTTGTACAGGTTTACAATTTTATCCCTGATGTCCTTAGACAGCTCTCTGGTCTTGGCCATTGTGGAGAGGTTGGAGTCTATTTGATTGAGTGTGTGGACAGGTGTCTTTTATACAGGTAACGAGTTTAAACAGGTGCAGTTAATACAGGTAATGAGTGGAGAACAGGAGGGGTTCTTAAAGAAAAACTAACAGGTCTGTGAGAGCCGGAATTCTTACTGGTATGTAGGTGATCAAATACTTATATCATGCAATAAAATGCAAATTAATTACTTAAAAATAATACAATGTGATTTTCTGTATTTTTGTTTTAGATTCCATCTCTCACAGTTGAAGTGTACCTATGATAAAAATTACAGACCTCTATATGCTTTGTAAGTAGGAAAACCTGCAAAATCGGCAGTGTATCAAATACTTCTTCTCCCCACTGTATGTACACGTATATACTGTACCCTATACCATGTACTGCATCTTGCCTATGCCGTTCGAACATCGCTCATCCATGAATTACAGACCTCTACATGCTTTGTAAGTAGGAAAACCTGCAAAATCGGTAGAGACAATGCACAAATTGGTACAGTCTCCATGGATTACTCTCCAAGCAGCCAGAGACAGTAGCCACAGCATGCCAGCATCACTCTTGAAAAGAAAAGTGCAACAGCCTAGCAAGTGAGACACACACTTTGCCCTCTGATTGGACCAGCAAACTGTCAATCAACACACGTTGGATGAGCTAGCCAGTGAGAAGGTTCGCGGGTAGATATTTTAAAAGGCTACATATAGCGTACCATTTGGATTTTTTATGTACTGTATAGCTTTGATTATACGATCTGGTAACTTACACAGGCCTACGGCATTGCACCAAGTTCTTATTTTAAAAACATTTAGGTCTAATCTATGCTTCAGAACCAAAAAGTTGCGTGTCTTGACTGTTGACCAATGACCAGTCATCAGCATTGGCGCAGGTGCACATGTCCAGTGACCAGAAAGCGCTGGTTTAATTTTCTCCGGTTTTGAGAATCGTCCAACACATCGGTATCTCACTGCACCCTCATATGACGTCTTGAAACATGCAGACAGGCAGATTAAAAACAAATACATTGTAATACTTCTGACAGCCCATAACTTTTGGACTTTATAGCATTCCCAGAAGGCATGGATTATTGAGTCATTGTTAGTTTTACACTTAAGACATGACTCTGTCGTTGTGCTGTAAAATTTGTGAATTTTGTCCCTTGTATAATAAATTCTATACATTAGTTTATACTGGATTAAGCATGCATTTTTGTTAACTGAACTTTGTTAGTTATGTTCCAACATTCCCTTTGTCTTGTGCCAATATCAGTTATTTTTAAGTCTTTGTTCCAATAGTTTATATTTTTTCTACTGTAAGAGATTGTCAGTTGGATAGGCTCCCTGCAAGGTTTTGTATATCTTACCTATCATATTAATATCCTTTTCTGACTCAAATAGGATTCCCTCAAGATTGCTCTAATGTCCAAAAGACTTCAAATCTAAATTTTGTGATATGAATCTTGCATGTTGCATGTATATGAAAATATCTACATTGGTCAGTCCAAAATTGCTTTTTTTCTGTCATGGAAATAAATGTATTTCCCACTACCAAGCCATTTAAGGTTTCTATGCCTTTAGTTTTCCATGTGGACCAATGTATCTGTGCAATCTGAAAAGGTATCCAAGGATTATTCCATAGTGTTGTAATATTGGTTAATGTAGCAACTGTTTCATTTTCTTCCATATTGTTATAGTGTTCTTAACTATTAAATTGTTAATGTTCTTAGCTTTATCCTTTGACAATAGACATGTGAAAAGATTCTGGGGGTGAGCATGTGCATTTTAAACAATTACCAATTGTTTATCTTTAGTGCATCTACCAATATTTCTGAAGTAAAAGCCTTGGGTGGTGAGTTGATACAATTCCAAGTCTGGAAGGTTAAACCACCCTCAGACTTAGGGAGATGTAAAATGTACATTTTTATTATATGAGTTTTATTTGCCCATACAGTATAAAGTATGTTATGGCTGAGTATGCTTTTTAAATAATGTCTTCAGTGGAGTAATTGGTATTACCGAGAGTAAATGAAAACACTTTAGAAGCCATGCCATTCTGAAAAGGTTTATTCTACCTTTAAGATTTATGGGAAGATTGTTCCATTTAAATATATCTGCTTTCATATTGTTGAATAATGGGATAAAGTTATCTTTATTCAGTATATTTGTTGTTTGTTGTCACTCATTAAGCAACCTAAGTATTTAATATTTTTTTGTGGTCCACTTAAAGGATTGCAGTATTTTTCCACGGGCATTGAGTTTTCTATGTTGGTCAGGTACAGTTTATCAGGAGATCATGTACAAATAACTTTGTTTATATTCATGTTTACCAATACTGATACTTGTTACATTTGGGTCCTGCCTAATTATTTCTGCAAGCGGTTCAATTGCCAGTGCAAACAGGAGAGGGTAGAGAGGACATCCCTGTCTTGTGCCCCTTTCTAAAGCAGTTTCATCAGATAATGTACTATTTGTGTATAGTTTTGCTTTAGGATATTTATATATTATTTGGATTACATTTATTATTTCAGCTGGAAAGTTGAAGGCTTCAAAAGTATTGACTGGAAAATGCCATTCAAGATGGTTGAAAGCCTTTTTGGCATCAACCCCCAATATTGATACATCTACATCTTATTTTTATTGCATTATGTTATTATACTGAAACATGTTCTTGTATGTTTGTTTCTATTTTTAATAAACCCTGTTTGATTGATACAATGCATTTGGAAAGTATTCAGACCCCTTCACTTTTTTCACTTTTTTTTATGTTACAGCCTTACTCTAAAATTGATTAAATAGGTTTTATTCCTCATCAATCTACTGTACACACAATACCCCATAATGACAAAGCAAAAGCAGGTTTAAATAAATGTTTGCAAATTTATTAAAAATAAAAAACTGAAACATCACATTTACATAAGTATTCAAACCCTTTACTCAGTACTTTGTTGAAGCACCTTTTGCAGTGATCACAGCCTCGAGTCTTCTTGGGTATGACACTACAAGATTGGCACATCTGCAGATCCTCTCAAGCTCTGTTAGGTTGGAGGGGGAGCATATTTTCAGGTCTCTCCAGAGATGTTTGATCGGTGCCTGGTTTCCTCCAGACGTGAATCTTCTTTCTCACGGTCTGAGTCCTTTAGGTGCCTTTAAGTAAACTCCTGTCCGGTCTTGCGCCCCTTCGGGCTTGTGAGGTTATATCCTGCCTGCTTTTCCCTGTCCGGGGGCATCGTCACTGTGTCCCCCAACCCCCACTTCTCAGTCTCCAGTATCTATGCTGCAATAGTCTATGTGCCGGGGGGCTGGGGTCAGCTTTTTATATCTGGTGTAATTCTCCTGTCTTATCTGGTGTCCTGTGTGAACTTAAGTATTCTCCCTCTAATTCTCTCTCTCTCCCTCTCTCGCTCTGCTCCCAGAGCTAGGACCATGACTCAGGACTACCTGGCCTGATGACTCCTGGCTGTCCCCCGTCCACCTGTTCATGCTGCTGCTCCAGTTTAAACTGTTCTGCCTGCGGCTATGGAACCTTGACCTATTCTCCAGATGTGCTAACTTGTTCCGGACCTGCTGTTTTCGACTCTCCCTCTCTCTCTCTCGCTCTACCGCACTTGCTGTCTCGACCTCTGAATGCTCGGCTATGAAAAGCCAACTGACATTTACTCCTGAAGTGCTGACCTGCTGCACCCTCTACAACCACTCTACAATCCTTCATTCTCTCTCTCCCAAGCCAAACGTATCTCTCTCCACCTCCACCTGCCAGTTTATCCCCCCGTTTCCCCACCCAACAGAAGCTTGTCCCAACCTCCCTTCTTTTCCCACCCACCCTCCATCCCTGTCAGACACACTTATTCCAATCCATCCATCAACTTTCTCATTCATTCTCATTTATTCCCACACAGCATACCCTATTATCTGTGTCAAACCAGCTAACCTAATCTTCTAAGCTTTAATACACTTAGCTTGTTCTTTATATCTTCCTCTGTAATGTTTCCCTTTAATGGGCCTAGAACCTAACCTGTCTACTGTTAGATGTTACAATTGTATTAACATTTTTATATTTTTACTAAGGTTTTGTCTGGATTGCTCAGAACTGTTGACCCACTCAATAAGTGACCTGTCACAAGCCTGTGTGTCTTACGTTCTGGTTGAGGTGATCCTCTCATTAAACAATACCTGGCATAGTCTGGTAGTTGTGCCATTTTAGCTAACCCTAGTCTAAAGGTGTTACTACAATATACTACAGTCATGTCCACAAAAACACTACAGTAAATCCTACAATATACTACAGTCATGTCTGCAAAAACACTATAGTAGAAACTAGAGTAAAGCCTGTAAAAACACTACAGTGAATATTATAGTACACTAAAGCCATGCCCGCAAAAACACTATAGTAGATTCTAAAGTATACTACAGTCAGGTCTGTAAAAACACTACAGTGAATACTACCGTGAAATCTGAAAACAGTGAATACTATAGTTTATATATATAATAATACTACAGCATGTAGACCATAGTATACTATAGTATTTTTTCATGTGGGTTAGCTGTAAATGTGTAACACATTTGAACCAGGACCACAACGGAAACCATTTTTTAAACTTTTTTGGTGTTATTCTCAACAAATTTCTAAACGCATTGTATCCACATTTGTGGAGTTATTTGTTTTTAAAAAGTCAAATAAAATCAAATTGTATTAGTCACATACAAAATAAGCAGTTTTTCAGTCTCTCGGTCCCTGCTTTGATGAACCTGTACTGACCTCGCCTTCTAGATGCTAGTGGGGTGAACAGGCAGTGGCTCGGGTGGTTGGCGCCCTTGATGATCTTTTTGGCCTTCCTGTGACATCGGGTGCTGTAGGTGTCCTGGAGGGCAGGTAGTTTGCACCTGGTGATGCGTTGTGCAGACCGCACTACCCTCTGGAGAGCCTTGCGGTTGAGGGCGGTGCCGTTGCCTTACCAGGCGGTGATACAGCTCGACAGGATGCTCTCGATTGTGCATCTGTATATGTTTGTGAGGGTTTTAGGTGACAAGCCAAATTTCTTCAGTCACCTGAGGTTGAAGAGGGGCTGTTACGCCATTCTTCACCATGCTGTCTGTGTGGGTGGACCATTTCAGTCTGTCCATGATGTGTGCGCCGAGGAACTTAAAAATATCCACCTTCTTCACTTCTGTCCCGTCAATGTGGATAGGGGGGTGCTCCCTATGCTGTTTCCTGAAGTCCACGATAATCTCCTTTGTTTTGTTGATGTTGAGTGAGAGGTTATTTTCCTGACACCACACTCCGAGGGCCCTCACCTCCTCCCTGTAGGCTGTCTCGTCATTGTTGGCAATCAAGCCTGCCACTGTTGTGTCGTCTGCAAACTTGATGATTGAGTTGGAGGCCACGCAGTCATGGGTGAACAGGGAGTACAGGAGGGGCCCTTGTTGAGGATCAGCGGGGTGGAGATGTTGTTTCCTACCCTCACCATCTGGGGGCGGCCCGTCAGAAAGTCCAGGACCACCATCTGGGGGCAGGGTCGAGACCCAGGGTCTCAAGCTTAATGATGAGTTTGGAGGGTACTATGTTGTTGAATGCTGAGCTGTAGTCAATGAACAGCATTCTTACATAGGTATTCATCTTGTCCAGATGGGATAGGGCAGTGTGATGGTGTTTGCATCGTTTGTGGACCTACGGGGGTGGTAAGAAAATTGGAGTGGGTCTAGGCTATCAGGTAGGGTGGAGGTGATATGATCCTTGACTAGTCTCTCAAAAGCACTTCATGATGACAGAAGTGAGTGCTACGGTAGATAGCCATTTAGTTCAGTTACCTTAGTTTTCTTGGGAACAGGAACAATGGTGGCCAACTTGAAGCTTGTGGGGACAGCAGACTGGGATAGGGATTGATTGAATATGTCCTTAAACACACTAGCCAGCTGGAATGAGCATGCTCTGAGGACGTGGCTAGGGATGCCATCTGGGAGAGCCTTGCGAGGGTTAACTCACGCCAGCCACGTTGAATGAGCCCACAGTCTTTGTTAGTAGGCCGTAACGGTGGCGCGTTATTGTCCTCAAAGCGTGCAAAGAAGTTGTTTAATTTGTCTGGGAGTGATACGTTGATGTCCGCGACGGAGCTGGTTTTCTTTTTGCAATCCGTGATTGTCTGTAGACCCTGCCACATATGTGTCATGTTTGCACCTTTGAATTGCAACTCTACTTAGTCTCAGTACTGACTCTTTGCTTGTTTGATTGCCTTGCAGAGGGAATAGCTACACTGTTTGTATTCGGTCATGTTTCCAGTCTCATTGACATAATTAAATGCGGTTGTTCCGCTTTCAGTTTTGCCCGAATGCTGCCATAAATCCTTGGTTTCCGGTTAGGGAAGGTTTTAATAGTCACAGTGGGTACAACATCTCCAATAAACTTCCTAATAAACTTATTCACAGAGTCAGCGTATAACTCGATGTTATTGTCTGAGGCTACCCGGAACATATCCCAGTTCACGTGACCGAAGCAATCTTGAAGCGTGGAATTCGGTTGGTCAGACCAGCGTTGGATAGACCTAAGCACAGGCGAGACCTGTTTTAGTGGCAGAAATTCTTCAAAATGTGACACTTGTGTTTTGCCTCTATTGTTTTCGTCTTCTTGCATTAGCCTTTCAGAATTCAGATAGTTGGTCACTAATTCTGCACTCAGGGTATAATGGTCCAATGACTAAATCAACAAATCTGACTATTATTCATGTAAATTGTTGACATAATGATACCTGCCGCTATTGCTTACTAAATATGGATTTGTTATTCTTCTTATTCTGTTTTATTGTATTTTAGGCATTTTTTGTTTGTGTTGCTGGAAATCTTGTACATGGTTAACACCTTTTGTCTTAACTGTTAAAGTTAGAGCAAGTTATTTTACTTTTGGAGTTGGAGGGGAGCAACAAGATGGAGTCATGGTCAGATTTGCCAAAGGGAGTTAGAGTATCAGTGGTCAATCAATCAATCACAGAATACTACAGTGTGGAGTATAGTATTCTACAGCATACTACAAAGTTCCATAGTAAGCACTATACGATCAATGGGGAACCTCAGAGGAAATCCTTGGCATGAGATCCTCAAAGACAGCATGCTCATATGAAAACAGCATCGGCAAAGCTAGTAGTTAGCAGTGAAGTTCGCTAGCAGTCCAATCAATTAAACAATTCTACAGTAAGCACAATGTGATCGAGGGATACAACAGTGCGTATTATGGTATCCTACACTGTATACTACAAAATTCTATAGTAAGCACTACACGATTGAGGGACACTACAGTGTGTAGTATAGGATTCTACAGTATACTACAGTTTACTACAGAATTCTATATAATTATATTGTATAGTGTAGTACGTTTTATGTGGGTAGCTATTGCCGTATTGTAAATATTGCTCTCTGCATCCTCTCTTACAACGCTCATGAAATATTGACTGTTTTGAAATGTGGTGGGAAAATCAGGTCATGAGTGAAAACATAGACGCTTCTGGATTATTCCCTACACTTACAAGCTGGAATAGACCCTTGACAAGCTTCTCACACTGATATCCATAGTTAGTGCTGAAGCAGTTGCTTAGTGGCTCTTTGATTACTAATGTTCAACACTGGGTGTTAAAGAGAGAGTTTCGTAATAGTGTATCTTCTCAACAGGGGAGATGCCCAGCGTAGTGAGTTTCCCACTGGCACAGAGTGTGTGGGTGGAATATGTAATGCCCTGTCCTTTTTTGGATGGACATGCTGCTGAGTTTTTTCCTAATTCAATGCTGTGTGTGTGTACAACAATTTCCATCAATAATTTATAATGACGGTTCAAGAACAACGTAGTACTGAAAAGGTACATTTTGTCAATTTTCCTTGCCTTAGTCTGTAAATCCCTCCATCCCTCTACGAGAGGAGAGGTCCAGTTTATGTGGTGTATTTTCTGCAGTGTGACCTTCCCTGCTTTAGCCTGGATCAAGGAGATTTCTTTGAATCCTTTTAGGAGAGACTGTAAATGTAGAGGATCAGCTTACACAGCCAGCCATTAATTAAACCAGGAGGGTATTTGATACAGATGTGACTTCTAATAAAAATGAAGAGATTTCAGCTCTCCACATTATATGGTCAGTGTGGAAAGGAAATGTATTTTTAAGAAGATTGTGTGTGTTTCCTTAATGCACACAGCTTTTGCTAATTTGCATAGTTAATTGTTTAATTCCAGCATTCACTTGCAGAATTTTTTTATCATTTTCTTTATTTCCTGCACTAATGTGTTATCATTACACACGTTGTCATGTTTCCTTTGTTTAAAAAAATAACAATAAATTGACAAAATAAATTATCTTCTTAGACAGTGCATTTTCAGCAGTTCTTACTTTCGGACGATTTCTAGGGTTCTGTACTCCCAAGGTTATTTTTGTACTTGTCAGTTAGCTAGCAGTTCTCAAGTGGTAGCAGCCAAAAGCTAGCAGCTTCTTTCTGCCGATAAAAATGGATGATTACCATCATTTCATTACTGAATTATTTTATGTAACAAATCAAACATTAAACCTTGTAAATAATTCCTGATAATTAAAGGAAACCTTGTAAACCGTTTCATTTAGACCCAGCATTTATTGTAAACAGCTTTTTATGTGTGCGGTTGCCCAGCTATTAAAAGGGCCAGGTGGCTAGTTGAGACTCAGTGTTTTATGTTATTTACTTTCGGAGAAACAGCGATCATAACACATATAACTTGTCTTGTGCCTTCAATTCTGGCCTTATAGGTTCCAGGGTGGGTTTTTCAAATGAATCGTCATCCCTCTGGAGGCAATAGCCTGACCATCACTGACCAACCTGCCTCCGATAGCCCAAAGTGACATGGATGAGAGTGATTCATCTTGTCAAGCACCTTTCAGGGGCATTGGTGAGGGGGATAAGGTGGAGGTCAGAGGGGAGCATGAAGAGATGTGTCAAGACTTACTGTATCTATACAGACATGACAGAACAAGCTCTACTGGGCTGGGGTTAAACAACTGACAACAACAGCTTTAGTTTACTTCCTTCCTCCTTTGTTGATCTTCAAGCCGATCTCTGATCTGTGCAGGTCAGTAGGTTGAGTCCTGAGTAAGTACAGTTCGTGGGTGGCCCTCCAAAAAGAGACCCTCCACAAAAATCCCTTGGTAGTCATTTAGCTAGGCACAGGTGCTGGCCCTGTTTTGGGAAGTCGTTTACAACATCGTCATCATCTCCATCAGCCGCTCCCCTGATGGGTTGGTTTCAGAACATCTCTCCCCGCTCCGGGAAGTGGGTCTTGTTAATTGCCTGGAAGACATTGTTGCTTCTTACAAAGCCGTAAACCTCATCTTGAAAGCAATGGGGTGTCTCTAAACATAAGCAATTACAAGACTCAATCATTAACTGCTCAGCCATCTGAAAAATATTTAAATAATACTTTCTCAAAAGCAAACAACACACTGGGCCAAAACTGTTTTAATCAACGTTCTTTCCACATCATTCCAACACAAAAATGTAATGTGATGACATTGAATCAACGTGGAAAACTGGTTAAATTTGCAAAAAGTAATCAGGGATTTTTTTCATATTTTTTTTCACCCATCTTTTAACTTAAATCCAATGACATGGTGACATGTTTTGTTAATTTCACACTGAATTCATGTTAGTTGACAACTCAACCAAATGCAAATCAAAACTAGATGTTAAAATAAAGTCTGTGCCCAGTGGTAAAATTAAACAGTGAACGTTGCTAATATGCTGTTAAAAAGACGGTAGGCTAGTTTAACCACCCTCTTTGAAAGCTTTTTATCCTAGTCTCTGCAGCTGCATTCCTTAGGACTGATTTCGTCGACTGGAGTAAATTACAAAGTTGGAATACATACATGTTCTTATGAAGCATAAAAAGGATAATCGCCTAGGTCAGTGGTTCTCAACCTTTTTCAGTTACTGTACCACTAATAGAATTTTGCTCTGTCCAGAGTAACCCTGAAGTACCCCCTCATGTGCATTTTACCAGTAAGCCTATGGTCTCATGAGTACCCACTGTGCATAGGTCAAGTACCCCCAGGGGTCTTAGTAGCCCTGGTTGGGAACCACTGGCCTAGGTTATAAACTGAATTTAAAGTGTCATTGTTGCTGCAATATTTCAGAAGCACGAGACAATTTTTATATACTGTACAGTGTAGATTATAGAATAACAATGGGCTTGTTTTATGACATTTTCCTGATCTCCCAGTTCAGTTATTTTTGAAGTAGTAAGCCCTGTGGAATCTATTTCTATCAACCCCAGACTTCTTTAACTTTGTCACCACAAAACTTAAAAGTTAATTCATGTTGACAGACGCACTGTCAGCCAGTATGTCTAATCAGTGGCTGAACCCTCCTACCCACTGCAGATGACAGAAAAGTCCTGGCATTTTAATGGCTGTGTTCCCTTAGTTCCCTTCACTTTGTCTTGGCTTTTGTTTTTTCACTGTTCTGTCCGCTTTTACTTTGCCTCAGGGCCAATCTGTCTCATTCATTTTCTATTGTACCTTTCACTTACCCAGAGCGTCCCGTCATATTGATGCAGTGACAGTGGCATCACAAACAACATACAACCCTTTTTGCATTCCACACGACTGGCCAATATTTCTGCTGCACAGCATCTATAGTCCATGCAGTTGGTATTCTTGGTCCGCATATGTTATTATGGGGGAAATTGCCATACAAAAAGTTACAGCATTTCAGAACAGGCGGACAATGTACATGGAATGTGACATAAAGGCTCTCTTACAATCTGTAGTGTGTATCTAAAAGGTGTAGAGGACCAAGAGAAGATGTGAGATAAAGGGACAATGCCTATCAAATATTTACTACAGGGATCATCAAATAGATTCAGCCACGGGCCAATTTCTTCTTGAGCGGAAGGTCGTGGGGCTGTAACATAATTACAAATCATTTGTATACTGCAAATTGACTGCAAAAAGCCCAAATAGGTATCATGTTTTACTAAAACATAATAATTTCAAACCTTCCTTACATTTGTATACGATCACTTCGTGATTCTCTATTATGCCTGGGATACTTGGGAACAGATTCCTTAAATTAAAATCACTTGGAGCCGATTTCCTGGTGGGTATTTTTTTACTAACTTTACTTCCAACAATGACAATTTCACACAATGTTTTTGCCAAATTCAGACCGTGGGGCACAAGTTAGGGAAGCCTGATTTACTACAGTGCGTTCTTGACTTTTCCACATTTTGTTGCGTTACAGCCTTATTCTAAAATTGATTACCTTAATTGTTTTCCTCATCAATCTACACACAATACCACAATGACAAAGTGAAAACAGGTTTTCTTTACATAAGTACGTGTTGGGCCAGTAACCGAAAGGAATGCCAAGTGTCACGTCTGGAGGAGACCTGTCACCATCCCTACGGAGAAGCATGGTGGTGGCAGCAGGAATGGCTTCAGGACAAGTCTCTGAATGTCATTGAGTGGCCCAGCCAGAGCCCGGACTTGAACCCTATCAAACATCTGTGTAGAGACCTGAAAATAGCTGTGCACCGACACTTGCCATCCAAACTGACAGAGCTTGAGAGGATCTGCAGAGAAGAATGGGAGAAACTCCCAAAATACAGCCAAGCTTGTAGCGTCATACCCAAGAAGACTTGAGGCTGCAATCGCTGCCGAAGGTGCTTCAACAAAGTACTGAGTAAAGGGTCTGAATACTCATGTAACGGTGATATTTCAGTTGTTGTTTTTTTTTAATGAATTAGCAAAAATGTTTTAATTTATTTTATTTTTTTTACTGTTTTTGCTTTGTCATTTTGGGGTATTGTGTGTAGATTGATGAGGGGGGAAATGTAATCAATTTTTATAATAAGGCTGTAACATAACAAAATGTGAAAAAAGTCAAGGGGTCTGAATAATTTCCGAATGCACTGTACCTGTCTATGATGCATCTGCTCTATTCTACCCCCTCAGTGAGAAAAAACTATGCAGCCTTAGAAATGTGTCACGTATAACATGTCTCCCACCTCTTTTTAACCTATTTTCCTCCTCTGAGAGTTCCCTGAAGTAAAGGAACTGTCCATCAAGCGCTGGGGAAATTCCATACGCCAGGAGGGCAACACCTTTCTACAATAATCCGATGATTCCGAGGAGCAAAAGGTAACAACTAAACTCAATGAAGTTCTTTGAGAGAAAAAACTAGCCTATATCATGTTTGTAGCATACTAAAACACGCCACTTTTATCTGCATGCATCCTGTCATTTAGCCTGTGGATGAGGTTGTTTTCAAGGTGAAAATTGAAATAGCACTTTGCTGAGTAGAGAGAAACGATGCCATGATTGATGCCTCTGGTGTCGATCTGAAAAAAGGTCATTAGTGTGGAAACAATGAAGTGAGAAATCCTCAATGCTGGGATCAATTCAGCTCACAACCGTAGCTAGAACTGTATGGGTTGCTCACTGTTCGGTCAGCATCTGTGAAAATACAAAATGGAGCCTTTGGACTTTAACTGCTTAGAGAGGAAGAGTACCATTGCATGACTTATTATCAGTGAGGACGTAAATTTAGTTTAAAGTTTAAAGGTCCAATGCAGCCATTGTTATCTCAATATCAAATCATTTCTGAGTAACAGAGGAACTTACTGTGATGGTTTTCAATTAAAATGGTCAAAAAAGACACAACAATAGCTTTTTAGCAAAGGGCAATTTCTCAAGCAAGAATTTAGCTGGGACTGTCTGGGGGTGGAAAAATTCAAATAAGGTGTTATTGGCAAAGACATTTGGAGCTGTCTTTCTTATTGGTCTGTTAACTAATTTACAGCATGGTGATGTTGATGGAAGGCCAAAACTCCATCCCACCAAAACAGGCTGCATTTCTGGTGGTCTCTCAAACTGATCTAACACTAAAAAGTGCATTGTAACAATTTTAAGAATTTCACAGTATTATTCCAACCTCAGTGTGTAAATACATATAAAACACAGGAAAATCACGTTTTTTGGTTGCACTTGGACTTTAAGACATGACCTGCTTTATCTTGTGAAGTGGCATTTCACACCATATGGAGAGCCCAGGAGCAAGAGGGAGAGATGGGATGAGGGAGGTAGGGTGTGATGAGGGGGAGAGAGTTGCAGTAAAGGAATAGGGATGAGGAGTAGGGAGGCATGGTTCTGTAGATTAACCACGCCGATTGCTAATAAGAGTTGTTAATTAGCTCAGTAAAATCAACAGCTATCTGTCAACCAACCATTACACCGGTCTCCACTTCCATCAGTTCTCTCCTTCTATTTCCCTCCTCTTTCTAACCCTTTGAGTGTTAAAAGGTTCGAAGAGGACAGTCAGATACTCTTCTCATGGAAAATGAACAGCGATTCATGGATATATGATGCACACATGAAGGCCTATGACAAAGCATAAAATATAATGCTTATAGTCCAGTTTACCTAAAGAATAGCCCTGCCCAGCATCCCTCTCTGGGCTGTGCTACCCTTCGGAATAACTTCAGATACAGTACCCATCAAAAGTTTGGAAACACCTACTCATTCAAGGGTTTTTCTTTATTTTTACTATTTTCTACATTTTAGAACAATAGTGAAGACTATGAAATAACAACTATGGAATCATGGAGTAACCAAAAAAGTGTTAAACAAATGACAATGTATTTTATATTTGACATTCTTCAAAGTAGCCCCCTTTGCCTTAATGACAGCTTTGCACACTATTGGCATTCTCTCAACAAGCTTCATGAGGTAGTCACCTGGAATGCACTTCAATTAACAGGTGTGCCTTGTTAAAAGTTAATTTGTAGAACTTCTTTCCTTCTTAATGCGTTTGGACCAATCAGTTGTTTTGTGACAAGGTAGAGGTGATATACAGAAGATAGCCCTATTTGGTCCAAGTCCATATTATGGAAAGAACAGCTCAAATAAGCCAGGAGAAATTACATTCCATCATTATTTTAAGACAGGTCAGTCAATGTGTAAAATTTCAAGAACTTTGAGTTTCTTCAAGTGTAGTTGCAAAAAACATCAAGCGCTATGATGAAACTGGCTCTCCTGAGGACCACCACAGGAAAGGAAGACCCAGAGTTACCTCTGCTGCAGAGGATAAGTTCATTAGAGTTACCAGCCTCAGAATTTGCAGCCCAAATAAACGCTTCACGGAGTTCAAGTAACAGACGCTTGTTGGATGTGGCAGGGCTTGCAAACTATTACAGACTACAAAGGGAAGCACAACCGAGAGCTGCCCAGTGACACTAGCCTACCAGACGAGCAAATAACTTCTATGCTCTGAAACATGAAACATGAATGAGAGCATCAGCTGGTCCGGATGACTCTGTGATCATGCTCTTCGCAGCCGATATGAGTAAGACCTTTAAACAGGTCAACATTCACAAGGCGGCTGGGCCAGATGGATTACCAAGACGTGTACTCCTAGCATGCGCTGACCAACTGGCAAGTGTCTTGACTGACATTTTCAAACTCTCCCTCTCTGAGTCTGTAATATCAACATGTTTCAAGCAGACCACCATAGTCCCTGTGCCCCAAAACACTAAGGTAACCTTCCTAAATGACTACCGACCCGTAGCACTCACGTCTGTAGCCATGAAATACTTTGAAAGGCTGGTCAAGGCCCACAGAAAGACCATTATCCCAGAAACCCTAGACCCACTCCAATCTGCATACCGTACCAACAGATCCACAGATGATGCAATCTCTATTGCACTCCACACTGCCCTTCCCCACCTGGACAAAAGGAACACCTATGTGAGAATGCTATTCATTGACTACAGCTTAGCGTTCAACACCATAGTGCCCTCAAAAGCTCATCACTAAGCTAAGGACTCTGGGCCTGAACACCTCCCTCTGCAACTGGATCCTAGACTTCCTGACGGGTCGCCCCCAAGTGGTAAGGGTAGGTAACAACACATCTGCCACTCTGATCCTCAACATGGGGGCCCCTCAGGGGTGCGAGCTCAGTCCCCTCCTGTACTCCCTGTTCACTCATGACTGCACGGCCAGGCACGACTCCAACACCATCATTAAGTTTGCTGATGACACAACAGTGGTAGGCCTGATCACCGTCAGCAATGAGACAGCCTATAGGGATGAGGTCGGAGACATGACCGTGTGGTGAAAGGACAACAACCTCTCCCTCAACGTGATCAAGACAAAGATGAAGATGATTGTGGACAACAGGAAAAGGAGCCAAGCTTCCTGCCATCCAGGACCTGTATACTAGGCGGTGTCAGAGGAAGGCCCTAAAAATTGTCAAAGACTCGAGCCACCCAAGTCATAGACTGTTCTTTCTGCTACCGCACGGAAAACGGTACCGGAGCATAAGACTCCAGAACAGCTAATCAAATGGCTACCCAGACTATGCTGCTGCTACTCTCTGTTATTACCTATGCATAGCCACTTTAATAACCCTACCTGCATGTACATAATTACCTCAATTTCCTCGACACCGGTGACCCCGCACCGCATGTGACAAATGAAACACGATTTTATTTTATTGGAGAAATCAACATCAACTGTTCAGAGGAGACTGTGGGAATCAGGTCTTCATGGTCGAATTGCTGCAAAGAAACCACTACTAAAAGGAGACCAATAATAAGAAGAGACTTGCTTGGGCCAAGAAACACGAGCAATGGACATTAGACTGGTGGAAATCTGTCCTTTGGTCTGATGAGTCCAAACTGGAGATTTTTGGTTCCAATCACTGTGTCTTTGTGAGACGCAGAGTAGGTGAACGGTTGATCTCTGCATGTGTGATTTCCACCGTGAAGCGTGGAGGAGGAGGTGTGATGGTGTGGGAGTGCTTTTCTGGTGACTCTGTCTGTGATTTATTTAGAATTCAAGGCACACTTAACCAGCATGGCTACCACAACATTCTGCAGTGATACGCCATCCCATCTGGTTTGCACTTAGTGGGACTATCAATTGTTTTTCGACAGGACAATGATCCAAAACATACCTTCAGGCTGTGTAAAGGCTATTTGAACAAGAAGGAGAGTGATGAAGAGCAGCATCAGATGACCTGTCCTCCACAATCACCCGACCTCAACCCAATTAAGATGGATTGGGATGAGTTGGACCGCAGTGAAGGAAAAGCAGCCAACAAGTGCTCAGCGTATGTGGGAACTCCTTCAAGACTGTTGGAAAAGCATTCCAGGTGAAGCTGGTTGAGAAAATGACAAGAGTGTGCAAAGCTGTCATCAAGGCAAAGGGTGGCTACTTTGAAGAATCTCAGATATAAAATATATTTTGATTTGTTTAACACTTTTTTGGTTATATGATTCCATATGTGTTTTTTCATAGTTTTGATATCTTCACTATTATTCTACAATGTAGAAAATTGTAAATAAAATAAAATAAAGAAAAACCCTTGAATGAGTAGGTATGTCCAAACTTTTAACGTATGTGGTGTAATAAATTACAAACAGAGCAAAGACGAAAACAGAAGACCATCCAAGAGATACAAAAATTGTGAATTAAAACCCGTGTTGGCAGTCACACAACATTTTTAAATAGCAACATTAGGCTTCAAATCAGAGGTGAAGGGCTTTGTTTTTTTCTGCCAGAGTCAAATCTAATACACCTGGACTTCTGGCTCATCTTGGCCGAAGCCTGTTCTCTGATTTATGGCCACCCTAAATGGTCTCGTGAAATGTGTGCTTTTATAGAGGAAGACTAGATCTTCCTCTCAGTGAAATGTCCGCAAAAGAATCAGGGCCAAGCTCAACCAGGGGTGGAAGCAATAAGGTGCTCCTGATGCCATATTATCTCCCCTGATATATCATATTACTGTACATCACTTGTATGCATTATACAGACAAAAACGCCTGTCCAACTCCTATGATAAGAACATCTGACTGTGCCGCTCAAGAGAGAGTCAACAAGTGCAACATGGCTGAAAAGGCAAGAAACTGAACGTTGAGAAACATTAAAAGACAACTAATTCAAATAACCTAAGAGGAAGTTGTCATCCCACAGTGTGTTGGCTGATAGCTGTTGATTTTAAAGAAATTATGAGCATCTACCTTGTCAGCAATCAGGCTAAAAGCTCTCAGTGTGACTGTGATGGCTTGTTAGCCTGTTACATTGTTAGCCTGTCACGTTCAAGAGGCCAGAGTGTAGCAGATGAGATAAATCTGTGTGCTCAGAATATGTTTGACCACCCCCAACTACGCAGAGTCATCTTGAGCGATGAGATGACTCCCAGCCTGTGTATGTGTGTGTGCGTGCGTGCGTTCTTGTGTGAATGTAAGTCCACTGCTGTCCTTTCCAGGTGGTGGAGTTGCTAATGTGCCCCAGCCCTATCCATTCTCATGGACCAGTCTGGTGCATGCAGGATTGTTAACCTGCATCACCCCACTGGGCACACACTGGTTGAATCAATGTTGTTTTCAAGTCATTTCAATTAAATTACGTTGAAGCATACATTGATGTCTGTGCCCATTGGGACACTGGTTGCCAAGCAACCTGACAAGAGTTCAATGGAGGAGAGGCTTAACTGAATGAGCAATGCAAAATATAAATGTTTATTTAAATTAGTATTGGTGATAGATGTGTCTTTTGGGAATGAACCCGAGAGCAAACATTGATTGGCAGCTGGCATTGAACTTCCGCTTGTCCTTTGAAGTTTGTCCTTCGAAACGCCTTTGGTTTGATGCCAGAATGTTTTACCATAATCCATTTGCCAAACCTAAAATCAATGATATGTTTGATTTATTAGGATCCCTATTAGCCGACGCCAATGGAGACAGATATTCTTACTGGGGTCTGACATATAACAAAGAATCTATTTTATTTTTTGACCTTTATTTAACTAGGCAAGACAGTTAAGAACAAATTCTTATTTTCAATGACAGCCTAGGAGCAGTGGGTTAACTGCCTGTTCAGGGGCAGAACAACAGATTTGTACCTTGTCAGCTCGGGGGTCTGAACTTGCAACCTTCTGGTTACTAGTCCAAAACTCTAACCACTAGGCTACCCTGCCACCCCATTACAGACAAAAGACCTACAATTTAAATACAGTACCAGTCAAAAGTTTGGACATAGTTTTGATGTCTTCACTATTATTCTACAATGTAGAAAATAGTAAAAATAAAGAAAAAACCCTGGAGTGAGTAGGTGTGTCCAAACTTTTGACTGGTTCTGTACATTTAAAAACATTAACGTGTGTGTGTGTGTGTGTGTGTGTGTGTGTGTGTGTGTGTGTGTGTGTGTGTGTATATCAGTTAGACATACATATCAGTACATACACACAATTAGTAGGTCAAACGGGGGTGAGGTTAGGTGATGCTTTTCTTTTTTGAAAACAGGTTTGCTGTTCAGTTGTGCTGAACAGATGGAAGGGAGTTCTATGCACTCATGGCTCTGTATAGTACAGTACGTTTCCTTGAATTTGTTCTGGGCCTACGAACTGTGAAAAGACCCCTGGTGGCATGTCTGGTGGAGTAAGTGTGTGTGTGTGTGTGTCAGTGCTGTGTGTAAGTTAACTATGCAAACCATTTGGAATTTCCAACACATGAACGTTTCTTATAAAAAGAAGAAGTGACGCAGTCAGTCTTTCCTCAACTATTAGCCAAGAGAGACTGGCATGCATAGTATTAATATTAGTCCTCTGATTACAATGAAGAGCAAAACGTGCGGCTTTGTTCTAAGGCAGTTAAGAAACAAGGCAACAGTAAACTTGTCATCCCCACAAAGGATGTAACTTAGCACATGCAGGAACGTGCAAGAGCGGTGTCATAGATCTTGTTTAGTGGGGGAGGGGAAATACACATGCATGACGCACCACCATACAACCCTGACAACCACTGGAAACATGAAGAAAATGTTATGTATGCAAGTAAGTTATTCAGGACTGAGAGGACTGTGATCTAGCTTGCTCTATATGTGCACCTCATTAGACAGTCGTATTACATTTTCTGTTTAATAACACAATGCAATCACAACAATCACGACATGACACAGCCGTAGCTTGGTAACATCATGTGTGCTCTGGGAACTGTAGTCCTCTTAATTCATCAAATCACAAAGGTGTTTCTGATTTTGTTTCATTTCTCAGTTGTTGAAGATCACAACAAATCAAAAATGAAAACAGTTCCTCAGACTTTGGTGTAGGCTACAGTACATTCTGACACGGGACCCTTTCCCAGTGGCTCAAGTTTGTTTTCAGGTCATAATATATTGCCTTACATTGAAACTAAAGCATGTAGAACATGTCTAGCGCAAGAGTGTAATGATGCTATATCTGGTGTGTGCTCACCATCCTGACCTGTCCCCACTAACTGAGTTGACCTTGCCCCTTAAGTGCATTGAAGTGTTGCTTTTCATTTGCACTCAAATGGTGAAAGATGTTTCCTTTACCTTCCAATAAAAACTCTCAAAGACAATTTTGTCTTTCTCCTATTTTATATGGGGGGGTGGGGGGGGGGGTGGGGGGGGGTTGAGAAATAGAGACAGTTTGGTATGGAAAGTCATCCCCCCTCCCCCAACATGTACTCTTAAAACCTGTTAGTGAACCCTTCCTGTGCCAATCCCGTTAGCGGGATCGATTTGACAACATCCAGTGAAATTGCAGAGCGCCAAATTCAAACTACAGAAATATCAATATTCAAGATAACCGAAAATATAAGTGTAGTACATCAAAATAAAGCTTAACTTCTTGTTAACCCAGCCGCAGTGTCAGATATCAAAAAGGCTTTACGGCTAAAGCAGACCATGCGATTATCTGAGGACAGCGCCCCGCATACAAACACATGAAAACCATTTTCAACCAGGCAGGTGGCGACACAAAAGTCAGAAATAATGATATAATAAATGCCTTACCTTTGCCTTACCCATCCTCGGATGGGGCCACAGGTTCTCCTGACCCCTCCTGTCTCAGCCTCCAGTATTTATGCTGCAGTAGTTTATGTGTCGGGGGGCTAGGGTCAGTTTGTTATATCTGGAGTACTTCTCCTGTCCTATTCGGTGTCCTGTGTGAATTTAAGTGTGCACTCTCTAATTCTCTCTTTCTCTCTTTCTTTCTTTCTCTCTCTCTGAGGACCTGAGCCCTAGGTCCATGCCTCAGGACTACCTGACATGATGACTCCTTGCTGTCCCCAGTCCACCTGGCCGTGCTGCTGCTCCAGTTTCAACTGTTCTGCCTTATTATTATTGGACCATGCTGATCACTTATGAACATTTGAACATCTTGGCCATGTTCTGTTATAATCTCCACCCGGCACAGCCAGAAGAGGACTGGCCACCCCTCATAGCCTGGTTCCTCTCTAGGTTTCTTCCTAGGTTTTGGCCTTTCTAGGGAGTGTTTCCTAGCCACCGTGCTTCTACACCTGCATTGCTTGCTGTTTGGGGTTTTAGGCTGGGTTTCTGTACAGCACTTTGAGATATCAGCTGATGTACGAAGGGCTATATAAATACATTTGATTTGATTTTGAAGATCTTCTTCTGTTGGCACTCCAAAATGTCCTAGAAACATCACAAATGGTCCTTTTGTTTCATAATGTCCTTATTTATAGCCCCAAAATGTCAATTTATTTGGCACGTTTGATTCAGAAATACACCGGTTCCAACTCGCCCAACATGACTACAAAGTATCTAATATGTTACCTGTAAACTTGGTCCAAACATTTCAAACAACGTTCCTAATCCAACCTAACGTAAATAATTGCTAAAAATGTAAAACGGGATAAACTGTTTCCAATACCGGATAAAAACAACGTGAAGCGTGTTCCAGTTCACGCGCACCAAACAGTATAATCCATCTGGAGTGACACTTCCAAAGAACAGCCGTACTTCTTCATTTCTCAAAAGAAAAACATCAACCAATTTCTAAAGACTGTTGACATCTAGTGGAAGCCATAGGAACTGCAACCAGGTTCCTATTAAATAGGGCTTTCAATAGAAATACATGGGAAATACTATGACCTCAATTTCTTTTTTCCCTGGATCGTTTGTCCTCGGGTTTTCACCTGCCAAATCAGTTCTGTTATACTCACAGACATTCTTTTAACAGTTTTAGAACCTTTAGAATGTTTTCTATCCAAATCTATATGTGTATCCTAGCTCCTGGGCCTGAGTAACAGGCAGTTTACATTGGGCATGCTTTTCATCCGGACGTGAAAATACAGCCCCCTATCCCTAAGAAGTTTTAAGGAGCCTAATGATTCCGTTACTCCTTAAGGTCCATGGACCTTATGTTATTTTCAGAGGTAGACTGGCTCTGGCAGCCAAAACAGCCAAATACTCCATTTTCAATTGTGACACGGTTCTAGAAACATAAATCCCTTTACTTTCATATCACAGCAAAATTATTTCACAAATGCAAAATACATACCTACTCTACACTGTTTTTAACCGGCTTTATCACAGTTGCAGCCAACGGTGATTTTCAGTGACAACACATTTCTTGCAGCCTTCCATCACACACAGATGTTCGGAGCATGCTAGATAGCTAGGTAGTCCCTCTGTCGTTTGTCTGTCTTCTGTAAACACGCTCTGTAACAGTAACTCTAACCCTATAAAAAGGGTTTATCAACTTAACTTTTTTGTTTGTTATCGCTGATATGAAAGATAAGGTCCTTAAGCTTCCAAAACTGTACCGCAAGCGATGTGTGTTAATGTTCAGACTGAATGTCAGGGCTCTTATCAAAACTCCCCTGTAGAGAAGACGCTTTCGTTCAATGACTCTTATGTGTAATGTAATGGAACTGAAAGTCATGATCAAGGACTAGGAAAGTCATAGGCTGTCTCAGTCTGCCTCGCAAGATGATCTGGAGTATTAATAATACACACGTGTTATTCAAAGGCTTTCACATTCTTAGGATATCCGGGCAGCGAACTTATACAAACAATAGCATTACTTGTTGAGTTAGACAAACATAATTTAATTTACAACTTTATTCTTACAAATGTAGGGGTTGATCACTTCAGAGCTAATGCAAAGTAGCAGTTACTGAAATTCTCACTCGAGGATAAAGTGATAAACAGATATTAAGCACGGGAAACATACAAGACATGAAATGAGCTATTATTTTATTCACATCAACTGACACTCTTGCGATTTCCATATTAACAGAGTTGATTGGAATTTGTTTTGATACATCTAATTTAAACTAACAGTAGACAGTTAAAACATATCTTATTTTCATCCATAAAAGTATTAATATTTGCTCAGTACTTTAGATCTAGAGGGCCACTGTACAACCAGAATAGTATTGTCTGCACTAAAGTGCCTGTGAGAGGAAGCTACTAGACTATTGAGAAGCAGCCACAGTGTGTGTCATCAATATGAGGAGGTGTTGAAGGTGCCCGCCCCCAGGGGTCGGTGGGAGGCAAAGGGGGAGAAGTCCTCGATGACGTCGCTCAGATTTTGCAGTAAGAGGAACTGCACGAAGTCGGCCATCATGACACCGAGATCCGGGAGCTGATGATGAGTCATATTAGTCTTGGAGTGACTATACCTGTGTGTTGTAGCTAGCCAATGTGTGTCTGTGAGATGTCTCATATTGTACACCATGCTGCTACAGTAGGAATACAGACAGTACACAACAACTGCCCATGAATGTGTAATAGCGCTTTCTTCATTCTCTCACAGACGATACCTCTTGGATACAAAGAAGTTGATGACTCAAGAGGAGATGTGAAAGGTCCCATAACAACAAACTCCCCTTGCAACAAAGTGACTCTGAACACCTCATATGCAAGTATTCCCTTTGTTGAACTGTAGTATTTATTATAAGCATTAGTAGTATATTTTATATAACTGTTCCTGCATACTGCTGTGTAAACGTACATCGGGCTCCAGAGCAAATAAACATAGTCTTGAATACAAGTGATGTCTACTTATTTGCTATATTGACAGACTAATCTACCGTTTTATCAAAACATGTTTACTCGCTAACAAATCAGTTTAAATTATATACCAACTCGCTGCATAATTTGTTTTAGCAGTACGACTGAAGCTAGTTTATCCAAATACATTTGATGAATATCACAATGAAATGATCAAGAAGTTGAAGTCAACACTTTGTTGGTTTCTGATGCAGCTGGAATCATTTAGCCACTTGTCAGTACACGTGTAAAAAAAAATGATATAAAAGCCTTTTATATACATATGTACAACAGCTAGCAATATTTATACCACAATGCAGTTGTGAGCATACTAGACGTTCTGTACTATACTCAGTGCTGATATTAGCATGTACATCTTGGTGGGGCAAATAAATATATAAATGGGATGCATGCCAGCAGAGCCACTACACTACACAACACTAAACAATACATTAAATGCACTATAACGGTGACAAACAATGCCCTCAAACTGTTAGGGCCTACATAAAGCTGTCCCAACAGCAGTCCCAACATCGTACCACTGCTACACCTGGCTATCAGCGGAGCCTTGTCTGGCAGCGAAACAGTTAATTCAGCCTCATTTACTGCCTTTAAAAAAAACATAACTGATATGGCTGGCCTGCTTAAACAAATGTGGTTTCTAATGACAATTGAGATGTACAAACTATGGCATAAGGGGACGAAAAGCGGATAAGAGGCAATCCGTCATTTCGATTAAGACATTCATGAGCGTGCTAGGACGGACGTTGTCAAAATAACTATTTGTTTACCACTTTTGAAATGTACAGTGACAGAATTCAGAACATGGGTCATTCTTACAGGGTTCTCCCTGTACACCAAGACAGAACCATAGGATAAATAAAGTGGGCATATGAGCAGACAATGAAAGCTCTTACAATATTCGATGATTACATTTCTCTAAAACAGGTTATAGGCTACATGTGCACCACCAAGTCAGAACAGTAGGCGAAATTAAGAGTACGGGTAAATAGACCAAATTATTAGGGTGAGGCACATGGACTACTAACATCTTACTACACAACATACACTTAGTGTTACTTTTTTAGCTACAGTATACATATCTCTCTGGCATATCACATAATTTATGCAACAGCACGCAATACATTTTTGGACTCACCTTGTTGTGCTGTGCTCACTTAGACAGGAGGTCCTTTGTGGGCAAATTTTGTATTCTCTGGATTTGTAGTGCTTTCAAAACAATTGGGAAATCTGAAGAAAAAAACAAGGTTGAATCATGATGATGTCATTGATCTTCAGGTCGTAGCTCTAGAAAGAGACTGCAAACAAAAGTGTACAGTAGCCAGGTATGTGTTTTGTTACACGCAGTCTATAATAGGGCATTGAGATGTTAGCAAAGATGTGAAAAAGTTTGAGGGGGGGCTTGACTTGTAGACAGTCTCGTCGTTTGTTGTTGAGTATGCACGCCTACAGTTGTGCTGTTAAGCAGACAAGCACTGCCAACAATAGAGTAAATAGGCTAGGAGAGTATACTAACAGACCCTCTCCCCCATGCCAAAGAACTGACTGCAAGGGTCTGAAAAGTTTGAGGAGTGCATTGGTGATTTTGTTTCCTCAAGAGAGTATTGTGCTTTCATAAATGCCTTTGGCTCTCCTGGCTTGTTTCAAAGTCAGATGATGTTGAGCTTGAGCTTATTCCAGGCTGAAAGCTTTCATCCAAATGGTCTCAGGCGCTGTACTACTAAAGCTGGGGTCAAAGTCATCGTCATCAGGATTAGTATGTAGGGCACCCAGTAGTCAGTGATTAGCCAAAATTGTACTACTTTACCCCCATCAATATACACTCAAACAACATCCTATATCCACCACCCCCTCATGTCAATAGATAATCCATACTAACCTTCACACACAATACCCACCCCAGTCAGTCACCCACACCATCCCCTCCTTACTATTTCCTCCTTTTCTCCAAATTAGACTTCAAACCATGCATGAACAACCAACTAAGACTCTATAATAAAGAGAAAACTACAATAGAAGTTGTAGCCTACTTGTAAACACACCAGCTATTACAAAAAGATCGTATAGACCATGTTTATGCCTGGCTCCAGTATATTCATTGCTCATCATGGAGTCATGGAAAGATTTAGTCGATTTTAGTATGATTTTAGAAGGCGACTTACACTAGGTCCTGGTGCTGCGCTTGATGTTGATGCATCTGCAGATGTTGATGGGATTGGAATCTAAATAGAACACTGTCACGTTAGCCTCTGCGGTAGTTAGTTAGCCAGATAGCTAACGGTTAGCTAACGTAACCTAACGAAGCTAACGTTAGCTTACAAAGTTAAAAATCACATTGCCAGAGAGCAGCTGCCTAATTACATTGATATGCATTGGAATGTTTAGCCAGTGTATTATTAAAGCTAGCTAGCTAGAGTTTGGTTGAGATACACAAATGCAGTTTGCTAGCTAGCTAGTTAGTTAGCTAGGTAAAGTTAGCTACATTACCTCAGCTTGACTTTTTTTCTGCTGCACGGATGTTGGCTGATCGGATAGCTCCCTCTTTGAAGTGAAGGGAAAATCAATAGAATGGCATCTCTTTCCAATGTTCGACGACATGCCAACCCCATCAGTTGAAAACCTCAGTTCCAATCTGAAATCCTCTGGCTGAAAGTGCTGGCTACGAACACAGACATTTAGATATTTCTCCCACCTCCACGGGTGGGGTGGGGTGGGGGGGGTCCTCCACATTCTGAATACTGGATATTATGGTTTGCTTACAACCAGGCAATGTACAGTAGTTGGCCCGTTTCTGCAGGTGAGAAGCAGAAACGCAGGTATTTGAGTGTAGTGAGGAAATTCTAACTTTTTATGACACATGATATGTTAATAACATATTCATGGACATACGAACAGTCTTCATAGCAAATGCTATCTGGCTGGGGGATACTCCTTTCTCATATCAAGTCTCACTTTGTGACCCATTCCACACATCTGTTGTTTGTCATGTAGACTACGAGGGTGTATCTTTGCTATAAAACATCTTTATATTCTTTGTGTCAGGGCCCTCAACCCAATAGTCAAGAGTGTTGATCATTATTATTATACATTATTGCAGAGATCTCACTCTATTCACTTAGTGTGCATGTAGTGACCTTGCTCCCTTATTAATAAGTGAATAAAGATGTTTGATTAAGTATAACTCTGACTTATGTGATAAGCTTATCTCTCCTCATTTGATAATACAGAAATAACCCCCACAGTCCTCCACTGAGTCCACCGTCCTCTCCACTCCAAACATATCCACTGTCTCCAGATTCATAGACAGGTAGGCTAACTACCAGTGATGGCTGTACCACAGAGAGTGTTGTTGATTGTTCTATGGCTGTGTACGTTCAGCAGCATGATCCCCGCAACTGGCCCTCTCCACAGTCACCGTGAACTCTCCCAGCTCTATGCTCCCCTTGGACACAAAGGTCTTCAAACACACTGCAGTGCTGTACCTCCGCGGTCCTTACACAGATCACACACACACACGCAATTCAAGTAGCTATCAAGCAAAAACATCATCACATGACTAGCTAGTAGCCAGGTAAATAGGCTGTGTATAAATGGTTAGCTAGCTATCTTTTTCACAGAAACACACGATAGCAAACAGCAAACCCACCGGTACAGTAACATTACAGTAGCGTTAGCTAGCTAGTTTATAGGCTATGCTATCTTTTTTACAGAGACACAATATATTTTTTCACAGAGACACACAAAGCCTAACTAACAATGGCTAAATAGCAAGTAGCAAGTCATGTTAGCGGTAGCTAGCTGGCTAGCTACAAATGCTAGCTAGAGAATGTAGTTGACTTCTACTGAACATAAATATAAAAGCAACATGCAACAATTTCAAAGATTTTACTGAGTTACAGTTCATATAGGGAAATCAGTCAATTGAAATAGATTCAAACGGCCTAATCTATGGATTTAACATGACTGGAATACAGACATGCATCTGTTGGTCACAGACACCATAAAAAAAGATAGGCACATGGATCAGAAAACCAGTCAGTATCTGATGTTCCCAACATTTTCTACATGCAGTGCGACACATCTCCTTCATATATAGTTGATCAGGCTGTTTGTTGATTGTGGCCTGTGGAATGTTATCCCACTCCTCTTCAATGGCTGTGCGAAGCTGCTGGAGATACATGTTGACCCAGAGCATCCCAAACATGCTCAATGGGTGACATGTATGGTGAATAAAGCAGGCCATGGAAGAACTGGGACGTTTTCATCTTCCAGGAATTGTGTACAGATCCTTGCAACATGGGGCTGTGCATTATCATGCTAAAACAAGAGGGGATTGTGGCCAGTGAATGGCTCAACAATGGACGTCAGGATCTTGTCACGGTATCTCTGTGCATCTCTAATGCCAACTGCACCACCAGGAGTTCGTTCCATCAACATCGTTCCTTTCTGCAGGAGACAGTTTTTGAGAGTAGTATGCACATGGATACAATTTCTGTGACTTACTTTGACGTTGTGACAGGACGGCCCCCACGCCCACTTCTGAGGTGTCCACCTCCACCACGAAAAGCATCGTAGGATCTGGGTGTTTCAGCAATGGGCGTAGGCGGAAGGCCTTATCGGCAGCAGGACTCCGCACCAACTCATGGAGACCACCTTTGAGGAGAGAGGTGAGGTGAGAGGCGATGGAGCTGAAGTTCCTAATGAAGCGGCGGTAGAAGTTGGCAAACCCCAAAAACCCTTTATGGTGGTTGGGACTGGCCATGGCCTAATTGCATCGACCTTCCTCTCCTCCATAACCACTCCCAGCTGGCTGATGCGATATCCCAAGGAGATGACAGCCTGATGGAGCTGGCACTTCTCCGCTTTGACGTACAGATGGGTTATCCAGGGGGCGTAACAGGTCTACCCGGACATTTGCGATGTGCTCCTCCAAGGTGGCCAAGTAGATCAGGATGTCGTTGATATACAGTACCAGTCAAAAGTTTGGACACACCTGCTCATTCAAAGGTTTTTCTTTATTTTTTACTATTTTCTACATTGTAGAATAATAGTGAAGACTTCAAAAATATGAAATAACACATATTGAGTTAAAAGTAATAAACAAATCAAAATATATTTTATATTTGAGATTCTTCAAAGTAGCCACCCTTTGCCTTGATGACAGCTTTGCACCCTCTTGGCATTCTCTCAGCCAGCTTAATGAGGTAGTGACCTGGAATGCATTTCAATTAACAGGTATGCCTGTTAAAAGTTCAATAGTGCATTTTTTTCCTTCTTAATGCTTTTGAGCCAATCAGTTGTGTTGTGGCAAGGTAGCGGTGGTATACAGAAGATTTGGTAAAAGACCAAGTCCATATGATGGCAAGAACAGCTCAAATAAGCAAAGAGAAATGACAGTCAATCATTACTTTAAGACATAAAGGTCAGTCAATACGGAACATTTAAAGAACTTTGAAAGTTTCTTCAAGTGCAGTCGCAAAAACCATCAAGCGCTATGATGAAACTGGCTCTCATGAGGACCGCCACAGGTATGGAAGTCCCAGCGTTACCTCTGCTGCAGAGGATAAGTTCATTAGAGTTACCAGCCTCAGAAATTGCAGCCCAAGTAAATGCTTCACAGAGTTCAAGTAACAGCTACATGTCAACATCAACTGTTCAGAAGAGACTGAGTGAATCAGGCCTTCATAGTTGAATTGCTGCAAAGAAACCACTACTAAAGGACACCAATAAGAAGAAGAAACTTGCTTGGACCAATAAACATGAGCAATGGACATTAGACCGGAAGAAATCTGTCCTTTGGTTCGAGTCCAAATTTGTAATTTTTGGTTCCAACTGCCATGTCTTTGTGAGACGCAGAGTAGGTGAACGGATGATCTCTGCGTGTGTGGTTCCCACATGAAGCATGGAGGAGGAGGTGTGATGATGTGGTGGTGCTTTGGTGGTGACACTGTCTGTGATTTATTTAGAATTCAAGGCACACTTAACCAGCATGGTTACCACAGCAGTCTGCAGCGATATGAAATCCCATCTGGTTTGCGCTTAGTGGGACTATCATTTGTTTTTCAACAGGACATTTGAAACACACCCCAGACTGAGTAAGGGCTATTTGACCAAGACGGAGAGTGATGTAATGCTGCATCAGATACGTTGGCCTCGACCCGACCTCAACCAGTTGAGTTGGTTTGGGATGAGTTGGACCCCAGAGTGAATGAAAAGCAGCCAACAAGTGCTCAGCATATGTGGGAACACCTTCAAGACTGTTGTTAAAGCATTCCAGGTGAAGCTAGTTGAGAGAATGCCAAGAGTGTGCAAAGCTGTCATCAAGGTAAACTGTGGCTACTCTGAAGAATATAAAATATATTTAGATTAGTTTAACACTTTTTTGGTTATTACATGATTCCATACAGTGGCTTGTCGAAAGTATTAACCCCCCTTGGCATTTCTCCTATTTTGTTGCCTTTGCAACCTACAATTTGGGAGTTTGTATAATTTGATTTACATAACATGCCGACCACTTTCAAGATGGAAAATATTTGTTATTGTGAAACAAACATGAAGTAAGACAAAAAACGGAAAACTTGAGCGTGCATAACTATTCCCATTAAAAAAAAATTAGACTTTGCAGCAATTAGAGCTGCAAGTCTATTGGGGTATGTCTCTATAAGCTTGACACATGTAGCCACTGGGATTTTTGCCCATTATTCAAGACAAAACTGCTTCAGCTCCTTCAAGTTGGATGGGTTCCGCTAGTGTACCGCAATCTTTAAGTCATACCACATATTCTCAGTTGGATTGAGGTCTGGGCTTTGACTAGGCCATTCCAAAACATTTAAATGTTTCCCCTTAAACCACCCGAGCGTTGCTTTAGCAGTATGCTTAGGGTCATTGTCCTGCTGGAAGGTGAACCTCCATCCCAGTCTCAAATCTCTGGAAGAGTGAAGCAGGTTTCCATCAAATAATTTCCCTCTATTTAGCACTATCCATCATTCATTCAACTTCTGAAGGTAATTGGTGTCACGTTCTGACCTTAGTTTTTTTGTTATGTCTTTGTTTTAGTATGGTCAGGGCGTGAGTTAGTAGTCTATGTTCGTTTTTCTATGTTGTGGTTTTGTGTTTGCCTGGTATGGTTCTCAATCAGAGGCAGGTGTCATTTGTTGTCTCTGATTGAGAATCATTCTTAGGTAGCCTTCTCCCACCTGTGTTTTGTGGGTGATTGTTTTCTGTTGAGTGTTTGTATCTGCACCAGACAGAACTGTTTCGGTTTCGTTTGTTCATTTTGTTGTTTTTGTTCAGTGTTCTATTACTTTATAAAAAATATGGACACTTACAACGCTGCGCATTGGTCCTCACCTTCTTCCACCGCCAACGGCCTTTACAATTGGTTGCACCAATTCTTATTTTGGGGCTTCAAAGCAAAGGGGGTGAATACATATGCACAAACCACTTTTTCGATTTGTTTTATTTTTTGAAACAAGTGATTTTTTTCATTTCACTTCACCAATTTGGACTATTTTGTGTATGTCCGTTATATGAAATTCAAATAAAAATATATTTAAATTACGGGTTGTAATGAAACAAAATAGGAAAAACGCCAAGGGGGGTGGATACTTTTGCAAGGCACTGTATCGGTTATTTAATCATTTTGATGTCTTCACTATTATTCTACAATGTAGAAAACAGTAAAAAATAAATAAAAGCCCTTGAATGAGTATGTGTGTCCAAACTTTTGACTGGTACTGTACACAACCAACTGACATGCACCTTTTTCACGAATACCTGGAACACCGACGGAGCATTGGCTAATCCATAAAGCATCACCAGGTACTGGCAGTGCCCAGACATTGTGCCATAGGCCGTCTTCCATTCATTCCCCTCCCGGATGCGGATCAAATTGTAGGCACTCCGCAGGTCCAGCTTAGTGAAAAACCCAGCGGAGCTGTTCGATGGCGGCCAGCACCAACCAGAGGTGGTGATGGCATTAAGACCTCTGTAGTCAATACACGGATGTAGAACCCCACTCCTTCTTGGCCACAAAGAAGAAACCCCGTCAGAGAGCATCCTGGAGGTACTCCTCCATAGCCTTGGTTTCAACCACCGACAGCAGGGTAGACGCGGCTGCGCGGAGGCGCAGAGTCTGTTATGTTAGCAGGTCGATGACACAGTCCCAGGGGCAATGAGGATGGAGACAGGTGGCGCGGGTCTTTCAGAAAACCTCCCGGAGATCCTGGTAAACCTCCTGGGATGTTGACCTGGAAGGCAACCACAGGACTCCCAACCGAAGTGAAACCACAGGGTAAGAGAAAGCAGGTGTTCCGACATCCGGGTGCCCAGGCAGTGATCTCCATCCTCGACCAGGAGATGGTGGGGTCGTGGCGTTGGAGCCACTGGAGGCTGAGGATTACTTTGTGTACGGGTGCCTGGATGATGAGGAGGGAAAGGCTTTCTTGGTGCACGGTGATGGTGAGTGGTGCTGTGATGTGTGTGATTGTCACAGATCCCAGTGGTCAGTTATCAAGCACCCAAACTGAAAACGGAGAGGAGAGAGGGTATGATGTTATGTTCAGGGAGGATGCAAGGTCCTGGTCCATAAAATTCCCTGTGGTACCGGAGTCCACTAGAGCTGTAGAAACAGCACGAGGGACAGCCAGCTAGTAAAATCATTACTACAAAGGGATGGCCGCCTCGCTTCGCGTTCCTAGGAAACTATGCAGTTTTTTGTTTTTTTACGTGTTATTTCTTACATTAGTACCCCAGGTCATCTTAGGTTTCATTACATACAGTCGAGAAGAACTACTGAATATAAGATCAGCGTCAACTCACCATCAGTACGACCAAGAATATGTTTTTCGCGACGCGGATCCTGTGTTCTGCCTTACAAACAGGACAACGGAGCGGATCCCATGCAGCGACCCAAAAAAACGACTCCGAAAAAGAGGGAAACGAGGCGGTCTTCTGGTCAGACTCCGGAGACGGGCACACCGTGCACCACTCCCTAGCATTCTTCTTGCCAATGTCCAGTCGCTTGACAACAAGGTTGATGAAATCCGAGCAAGGGTAGCATTCCAGAGGGACATCAGAGACTGTAACGTTCTTTGCTTCACGGAAACGTGGCTCACTGGAGAGACGCTATCCGAGGCGGTGCAGCCAACGGGTTTCTCCACGCATCGCGCAGACAGAAACAAACATCTTTCTGGTAAGAAGAGGGGCGGGGGCATATGCCTTATGGCTAACGTGACATGGTGTGATGAAAGAAACATACAGGAACTCAAATCCTTCTGTTCACCTGATTTAGAATTCCTCACAATCAAATGTAGACCGCATTATCTACCAAGAGAATTCTCTTCGATTATAATCACAGCCGTATATATCCCCCCCCCCCCCCCCCCCCCCAAGCAGACACATCGATGGCTCTGAATGAACTTTATTTGACTCTTTGCAAAATGGAAACCATTTATCCGGAGGCTGCATTCATTGTAGCTGGGGATTTCAACAAAGCTAATCTGAAAACAAGACTCCCTAAATTTTATCAGCATATCGATTGCACAACCAGGGGTGGAAAGACCTTGGATCATTGTTACTCTAACTTCCGCGACGCATATAATGCCCTGCCCCGCCCCCCTTACGGAAAAGCTGACCACGACTCCATTTTGTTGATCCCTGCCTACTGACAGAAACTACAACAAGAGGCTCCCACGCTGAGGTCTGTCCAACGCTGGTCCGACCAAGCTGACTCCACACTCCAAGACTGCTTCCATCACATGGACTGGGACATGTTTCGTATTGCATCAGACAACAACATTGACGAATACGCTGATTCGGTGTGCGAGTTCATTAGAACGTGCGTTGAAGATGTTGTTCGTTTTAATCAGGGCAAGGTGTCTGGTAACATGACCAAATACAAACAGTGCAGCTATTCCCTCCGCAAGGCTATCAAACAAGCTAAGCGTCAGTACAGAGACAAAGTAGAATCTCAATTCAACGGCTCAGACACAAGAGGCATGTGGCAGGGTCTACAGTCAATCACGGACTACAGGAAGAAATCCAGCCCAGTCACGGACCAGGATGTCCTGCTCCCAGGCAGACTAAATAACTTTTTTGCCCGCTTTGAGGACAATACAGTGCCACTGACACAGCCTGCAACGAAAACATGCGGTCTCTCCTTCACTGCAGCCGAGGTGAGTAAGACATTTAAACGTGTTAACCCTCGCAAGGCTGCAGGCCCAGACGGCATCCCCAGCCGCGCCCTCAGAGCATGCGCAGACCAGCTGGCCGGTGTGTTTACGGACATATTCAATCAATCCCTATACCAGTCTGCTGTTCCCACATGCTTCAAGAGGGCCACCATTGTTCCTGTTCCCAAGAAAGCTAAGGTAACTGAGCTAAACGACTACCGCCCCGTAGCACTCACATCCGTCATCATGAAGTGCTTTGAGAGACTAGTCAAGGACCACATCACCTCCACCCTACCTGACACCCTAGACCCCCTCCAATTTGCTTACCGCCCAAATAGGTCCACAGACGATGCAATCTCAATGACACTGCACACTGCCCTAACCCATCTGGACAAGAGGAATACCTATGTGAGAATGCTGTTCATCGACTACAGCTCGGCATTCAACACCATAGAACCCTCCAAGCTCGTCATCAAGCTCGAGACCCTGGGTCTCGACCCCGCCCTGTGCAACTGGGTACTGGACTTCCTGACGGGCCGCCCCCAGGTGGTGAGGGTAGGCAACAACATCTCCTCCCCGCTGATCCTCAACACTGGGGCCCCACAAGGGTGCGTTCTGAGCCCTCTCCTGTACTCCCTGTTCACCCACGACTGCGTGGCCACGCACGCCTCCAACTCAATCATCAAGTTTGCGGACGACACAACAGTGGTAGGCTTGATTACCAACAACGACGAGACGGCCTACAGGGAGGAGGTGAGGGCCCTCGGAGTGTGGTGTCAGGAAAATAACCTCACACTCAACGTCAACAAAACTAAGGAGATGATTGTGGACTTCAGGAAACAGCAGAGGGAACACCCCCCTATCCACATCGATGGAACAGTAGTGGAGAGGGTAGCAAGTTTTAAGTTCCTCGGCATACACATCACAGACAAACTGAATTGGTCCACTCACACAGACAGCATTGTGAAGAAGGCGCAGCAGCGCCTCTTCAACCTCAGGAGGCTGAAGAAATTCGGCTTGTCACCAAAAGCACTCACAAACTTCTACAGATGCACAATCGAGAGCATCCTGTCGGGCAGTATCACCGCCTGGTACGGCAACTGCTCCGCCCTCAACCGTAAGGCTCTCCAGAGGGTAGTGAGGTCTGCACAACTCATCACCGGGGGCAAACTACCTGCCCTCCAGGACACCTACACCACCCGATGTCACAGGAAGGCCATAAAGATCATCAAGGACATCAACCACCCGAGCCACTGCCTGTTCACCCCGCTATCATCCAGAAGGCGAGGTCAGTACAGGTGCATCAAAGCTGGGACCGAGAGACTGAAAAACAGCTTCTATCTCAAGGTCATCAGACTGTTAAACAGCCACCACTAACATTGAGTGGCTGCTGCCAACACACTGACACTGACTCAACTCCAGCCACTTTAATAATGGGAATTGATGGGAAATGATGTAAATATATCACTAGCCACTTTAAACAATGCTACCTTATATAATGTTACTTACCCTACATTATTCATCTCATATGCATACGTATATACTTTACTCTATATCATCGACTGTATTCTTATGTAATACATGTATCACTAGCCACTTTAACTATGCCACTTTGTTTACATACTCATCTCATATGTATATACTGTACTCGATACCATCTACTGTATCTTGCCTATGCTGCTCTGTACCATCACTCATTCATATATCCTTATGTACATATTCTTTATCCCCTTACACTGTGTACAAGACAGTAGTTTTGGAATTGTTAGTTAGATTACTTGTTATTACTGCATTGTCGGAACTAGAAGCACAAGCATTTCGCTACACTCGCATTAACATCTGCTAACCATGTGTATGTGACAAATAAAATTTGATTTGATTTGATTTGAGTGGTGATGATCGAATACTCACACCAACTCCAGGAGACAGATGAACACGTGACCGTGATTTTGTAACCTGCTATATTTTTCATGTCTCTGACAACAGTAGAAATGTATTACCTTTTAATGTGTCATGAACACAACCGTCATGATATTCTCATCCGACTGTCAAACAAATCACCTCAAAAAGTAGGCCACCTGTGCTTATTTGTCCACTACAAAATAACTCCAGCAGTACTCAGACCCCTTCCCTTTTTTCCACATTTTGCTACGTTGTAAAATTGATCGATCTACATCGATCTACATACAATACCCCATAATGGTTTTTAGAAACACCTTATTTACATAAGTATTTGGACCCTTTGCTATGAGATTTGAAATTTAGCTCAGGTGCATCCTGTTTCTACTGATCATCCTTGAGATGTTTCTACAACTTGATGGGTCAATTCTATTGATTTGGAAAGGCACACACCTGTCTATATAAGGTCCCTCACTTGACAGTGGATGTCAGAGCAAAAACTAAGCCATGATGTCAAAGGAATTGTCCGTAGAGCTCCAAGACAGGATTGTGTTGAGGCACAGATCTGGGGAAGGGTGCCAATTTTTTTTTGCAGCATTGGTCCCCAAGAACACAGTGGCCTCCATCATTCTTAAAAGGAAGAAGTTTGGAACCACCAAGACTCTTCCTAGAGCTGACCACCCGGCCAAACTGAGCAATCGGGGGAGACGGGCCTTGGTCAGAGAGGTGACCAAGAACCCGATGGTCACTTTGACAGAGCTCTAGAGTTTGCCTGTGGAGATGGAAGAACCTTTTAGAAGGTCAACCATCTCTGCAGCACTCCACCAATCTGGCCTTTATGGTAGAGTGGCCAGACGGAAGTCACTCCTCGGTAAAAGGCACAAGACAGCCTGCTTGGAGTTTGCCAAAAGGCACCTAAAGGACTCTCAGACCTTGAGTAACAAGATCCTCTGGTCTGATGAAACCAAGATTGAACTCTTTGGCCTGAATGCCAAGCGTCACTTCTGGAGGAAACCTGGCACCATCGCTACGGCGAAGCATGGTGGTAGAGTCAACTATAGGCCTTCATGTACACTTGTTGGATGGATTGGATGCGCATTGGTGTCTAGTTAGCTGCCCTCAGGACATTCCCATAATTTTTGCCAATAAAATGTCACATCTACTGTATATTACTCTGATTATTTGAGGAATACCCATTGCAAAGAGCAAATACACACACTGATTTCACGGGTTTCACAAAAAGGTCTGTCCCCTCGATTTGAAGGTTCTTAGCACTTGCTTTACATTTGAGCTCATATACAGTAGTGTCAATACCACAAAGTACAGTATAGGGATTTTTTAGGGAGGTAACAACTGCTACATTCATCTTTTTAATGATTTATTATGTATTTTGATGACCACATTATTGCCATTTCGTGAAAACAGATTTGTTTACTGCTAGTTAGCTTGTCTAGCCACAAACAGTTGTGATCATTTGGCCACAAACACAAATTACACTCACCTGAGACTGTTTGAGATGAGATCACCAAGCTATAATAAGAACAAGCAGGTCCGGGACAAGAGCGCGTGATTGGTTTCCATCGTTTTTCCTTCTGCAAGGAAGAGCTATGGAAACAGCATGAATATAAATCGTTAATAACTTTGGCTTGATGGGAGAAAGACAATTAATGGAATATTCTGTGCAAGGAGATAGTTGAAGTCTATATTTAAACAAGCAAATCAAATCATGTTTCTGTGTAATTCCAACAGCGCTTTGAAATAGGAATATTTGACAAGTGTTTGAACCGCAGGTGCATTTTTCATTACAGTCCTGTCTTTCCTTTGATAAGCATCACCAGCTCTGAGACAGAAGATGCAAATATTGAGATTCTGTAAGAGTCTGGATGCTCAGGGAACATTTCATAATCCATGTAAAGCATAGCTAAATACATCTACAGCAAAATCAGACTCTGTGTTCTAGATAAGGGAAAATGATATGTCCTAAAGTCTTCATAGGCATACGGAAAACACCTTGAGAGTTTCAACCTACTGTACTGTAACGTCAGTCAATACTGTTCTGGAGAATACTGTATGAATTTGTACCTTTATTCATGACCATTGACTTATTGAGCTGTCTATTTCTCAAGGTGGCTGTGTGTGTGTGTGTGTGTGTGTGTGTGTGTGTGTGTGTGTGCTTGCATGCGTATATATTGATTGTCAGTACCATATTTGTTTCTAGTCTGATTGGTGTCACATGCCATTTGAGATTACACTTTCATTGTGTCACTTACAGGCTGAGTGCTTCTGGTCTGGTACGATCTTGGTTGAGTCAATTCACAGGTCATCCAATCACTGTCACCTAAACACCTCAGTCACCTCATTCACAGTCAGATGAGGTAAACATTCAATGACTTGTAATAACACGTAGGAAAAAGTTTGTCTCTGGTACATATCTGGCTACATACAGTATCTGTATCAAATAACAAAGCCTTGCCAACCACTCATTGTGTAACCTTTCTGAGTGCTTGGCAAGTGTAGGGCACTTTCACTTTATTCACATTCTCTAAAATAATGCAAAAACACATAACAAATACCTTACTGATTAATAACTATCAATGAAATTAATCGGATGTTAACCAAAATGATCAAATGCTAGTGCACTCAAATTATGCAATTGAAAAAGTACAAACTGATCCAAACGAATTGCCTCTTCTTCTTCTCTGCAACAATGTGCATCATCTCAGGATGTTTTTGTGTGTGCTGAAATCCCAAGAAACAGACAATTCCCACCCCAGCAGCATGTTCATTCTAGTTCTTGTGGAGAACAGCGAGACTAATGACCGTGCTTCAGCATCAGTGATTGCCTGAAGGGAAGGCAGCTCTGCTTTGATCAAACGGCCAGAGACATCATGGCAGTGTGTGCCTGTGTCCCTCACCCCCTCCCCTTGTTTGGTGCTACATGTCGATACCTCTCATCGGGAGTTCTACCACCTCGGGGTGTGTGTGTGCGCACCTGACTAAGCTGGCTATTCTCTGTAGAAGTCACGCTAGAAGAAGGTAAGACGGAACACAAGCGGGGATCCATCTCAAAGTTACCCTATGAGGTTGGCGTGATTATAGTGCTTTCTGGAGATCTCTTAAATCCATAGATGTACGGTACAGAAAAGCATTTGTGGACATTCAACATGTGACACCAAATGGATAAGGTGGCATTCTATGAAATTCTTTCTCAACCACCATGATGCCATCATTCAGGAAGAATCCATCATCACAATCCATAATATCATAATCCATCATATACTTGAGAAAAATCCTTCCCAGTTAATGTCTTACTCTTAATTCAATTTCATAATTAACCCCAACATGGCTTAATTGATAAACCTTGATTTGTATCAGGGAGTAACCTTTTATGGTAATTAATTATGTGCGTGTGTGTGCTTATTACTTATTGCACTACAAACAGAATTCGATTAGTGGTGGTGCTTGGTGGCTCTTTGATGTTAATGAAGAGCAAGGTTTGAAGACAGAGGGGGGAGAGTCATCAGACGAGCTGGGTTGCCATGGCTGGGCTGACGCAGAGCAGGCCACACAGAGCACCCTTGCAGTTATTTTGAGCACCGACTGGGGCTCTGGCTGGCAAGGTAATTTGGGAGCTCTGATCACTCAGGGCAGATGTAGGGGGAGAGCTCTGGCCTCGAAGCTGCTGGAGATTGTGATGGGGTGGTGGTGGTCTGTGTGTGCCTGCATGTGTGCAGGGGGTTGTGGAACAGGATGAGGGTTCACAGAGGATGCTAGTTAGTCCCTCCACCTCTCACCCACTGACAAGCTTCCATCTGCAGCCAATAACAACTACATGTTGAAATCCACAGTTTGCCACTCAAGTTGTGGTATTGCAGTGTGATTGCAGAGCCTCCCCATTAAATATGTAATTTGAAAGTCATTTTCACAGCAAGTGGGAAATTTGTTGTTTTTGTTTCCTCTACTTTTCACAAGGCAACTAGTATGTAATACACTATTATCATTAACAACAATCTTTTCTGGATGTTGTGCAATTTTACCAGCTTGGCATTACAGTTGTTGATTGATGCCCGTTGTAGCAAAAATAAGTATATGTAAAGTTGTTTATGCAGGTGTACGGCGATACCCACTTATTATTTACTCACTTCTTAATCCCCACAATTCTTATCAAAGTAGTATAGAGGTATACACCATATCAATTAATAAGGCTAATGGAAGAGATCAGAATGTTTAGCTTAAAATATTGATAAACTATATTTTTTTCACATTTTACGCGCAGCAATGTGCACACGATAGTAGGCCTATGCGCGTTGTTCCAAGCAGAAAAACAGTTCTAAAATGTGCACTGCACATGCAAGCAGTTTCAGGGACAGAGATGGAAATATCCATTCAACATTTTAAAAGAGGGGAGATCTGAAGACACAACAACTATCATTGGGTTGCTAATACGACTATCATAATGCATCTGGCTGCTAAATAATGAAGCAAAGTTTCAAGAAAACCAATTGAACAGCAGATCGCATATGAAGAAGCCTTTATAAAATAATTGCCTTCACATTTCTATGGTGGGATTGTGGCTATAGGCTACTTTGAAGCAAGGTGATACATGCCTCATAATATGAAGTAAAACATCCAGATTTCAAACAACTAAGGAGGAGGAAAAATATAGCGATGCTAATGATAGGCCTAACTGTCTTCTGGTAAATGGAAAGGCTTTCCCAAAAACCTTCTCAATTAAATGTTAATTACAGATGTGAGAACTTAACTTGATCACTCTTTTGTTGCAGAGAATTTTCTTGATGCATCAGGAAATTCAAATTAGCCTTGTGAGTGGACGAGCTCCTATCAACGGGGCCTGAAGAACTGTAATATCCCATGTTTCTTGGAAACTTGGTTGGACAAGGACATTAATAATATTCGAGCTGCGTTTTATATATCGGCAGGACAGAACGGCAGTGTCGGGTAAGCTCAAGGGGTTGATGTGTGTCTCTTTGTTAACAACAGCTGATGCGCGATCTCTAATATTAAGTTTCGAGGTTCTGCTTGCCTGACTTAGAATACCTAATGATAAGCTGTAGACCATACTATTTACCAAGAGAGTATTCAACTATATTTTTTGTAGATGTCTATTTACCATGACAAACCAATGCTGGCACTAAAACCACACTCAACAAGCTGTATAGGGCCATAAGCAAACAGGAACATTTTAATTCAGAGGCATCACACCCTGAGGCCGGTGATTTTAATGCAGGGAAACTGAATGCCGGCTTACCTCATTTCTACCAGCATGTCACCTGTAGAACTAGAGGTGAAAAGACTAGGTCACATTTACTCCACACACAGAGACACATACAAAACTCTCCCTAGCCCTCCATTTGGCAAATCTGACCATGACTCTATCCTCCTGTTACAAAAGGAAACCCAGACACTAGCTGCCCAGTGACGTGAACCTACCAGGCCAGCTAAATGCCTTCTATGCTCACTTCGAGGGAAGCGTGAGAATATTAGCTGTTCCGGACAACTGTGTGACCACGCTCTCCTTAGCCGATGTAAGACCTTCAAACAGGTTAACATTCACAAGGCCGGCCGGAGACAGATTACCGTTAACATAAGGAATTTGAAATGATTCATACCTTTTCTTTTGAAATAAGTACATATAGAAGCAAATACACTGCTCAAAAAAATAAAGGGAACAATAAAATAACGGCAGTTAGGCTACCTCTGGCGAATTTGCCAATCTTGGTGTTCTCTGGCAAATGCCAAACGTCCTGCACGGTGTTGGGCTGTAAGCACAACCCCCACCTGTGGACGTCGGGCCCTCATACCACCCTCATGGAGTCTGTTTCTGACCGTTTGAGCAGACACATGCACATTTGTGGCCTGCTGGAGGTCATTTTGCGGGGCTCTGGCAGTGCTCCTCCTGCTCCTCCTTGCACAAAGGCGGAGGTAGCGGTCCTGCTGCTGGGTTGTTGCCCTCCTACGGCCTCCTCCACGTCTCCTGATGTACTGGCCTGTCTCCTGGTAGCGCCTCCATGCTCTGGACACTACGCTGACAGACACAGCAAACCTTCTTGCCACAGCTCGCATTGATGTGCCATCCTGGATGAGCTGCACTACCTGAGCCACTTGTGTGGGTTGTAGACTCCGTCTCATGCTACCACTAGAGTGACAGCACCGCCAGCATTCAAAAGTAACCAAAACATCAGCCAGGAAGCATAGGAATTGAAAAGTGGTCTGTGGTCACCATCTGCAGAACCACATCTTTATTGGGGGTGTCTTGCTAATTGCCTATAATTTCCACCTGTTGTCTATTCCATTTGCACAACAGCATGTGAAATGTATTGTCAATCAGTGTTGCTTCCTAAGTGGACAGTTTGATTTCACAGAAGTGTGATTGACTTGGAGTTACATTGTGTTTTTTAAGTGTTCCCTTTAGTAATGATGGTGCTCTGGGGAGACAGACTAGACTTCATTGATCCATGGCCGTGACACATAATTATTATTATTAATCTTTTTTTCCTGATAGCCATCAGTCATCTCCAGGCGGTGAGGGTGAGTGTGTGTCACTTTCTGTTATTTTCTCTTTGTTTTAGTATGGTCAGGACGTCAGTTGGGTGGGCAGTCTATGTTTGTTTTTCTATGTTGGGTTTTGAGTTCGGCCTAGTGTGGTTCTCAATCAGAGGCAGCTGTCAATTGTTGTCCCTGATTGAGAATCATACTTAGGTAGCCTGGGTTTCAGTTTTGGGATGTGGGTGTTTGTCTTCCGTGTCAGTGTTTGTCGCCACACGGGACTGTTTCTTAATTTCATGTTTATTGTTTTGTATTTCGTAGTGTTCAGTTTATGTATTAAAATAAACATTATGGACACTTACCACGCTGCGTTTTGGTCCTCCGATCCTTCTCGCTTCTCCTCCTCAGAAGAGGAGGACGAGGTTCGTTATAGTGTGGCACAACGAGCGACGGGAAAGAGGCTCCTTCACCATGGTGATTTAAAGTACCAGTCAAAAGTTTGGACACATCTACACATTCCAGGTTTTTTCTTTATTTTTACAAATATTTTCTACATTGTAGACATCAAAACTATGAAATAACACATATGGAATCATGTAGTACCCAAAGAAATGTTAAACAAACCCAAATATATTTTATAGTCACCACCCTTTGCCTTGATGACAGCTTTGCACACTCTTGGCATTCTCTCAACTGGTTACAGTGGGTTATGTCGAGTTTGTTTCATTTGGTGACCTCATGAAGGACAGGAGACACACATTGATGTGTCTTTGTATGTATACACTTCTCAATTATGGGGTTTGCATCTGAATGTTGTATGAAATAAGTGATTAAGTATAAGAATACTTGTGGAAAGATAATGTGATGTTAGCCTTCTAAATAAGATAATGGTTTTTCATATAAAGTTTTAACTAGTCAGTGACCACACCCATGTGAGCACAGACATGACGTCGGCGTCATGGAATGCCTCTGATTGCTACTGTGTGTATGTATGTATGTGTATATTATATATATATATATATATATATACACTTCAGAAAATAAACAAATTAATTAAATTAACTAATATAATAGTAACCAGTGACTGTATTACAGCAGCTACCACAATACACAGTAAAGGTAGAGAGTTACAATCATCTGGCAGGAGTTGTACAGCAACTGCAAAATCATTTCTGGCGAGCCTAGCTACGACCACAGGGCTGGAGCAGGAGAAATACCATGTTTAAATGTTGGCTTATTTACTGTACATGAAACATGCACGAATGGCCATAATGCTCACGACACACAGTGGCAACCAGGTTGAGTTTGTAAGCTAGTTAGCTTGTAGCGTGCTAGTAATACCACGGGAGAGGGATGCCTGAGGAAGGCAGTCCAAATCTCACGTCGTATAGCTGGCTAGGCTAACAACCGTCCTAGATGGATGGGGACACTATGAGAAGTGGTTATCTCGGGAAAGTGACCCGTTCGAGATTTAAATAGTCAAAGGACAACTAATGCCCGGTGACCTCAATAACGAGCACAGCAGTGGAGGATATCTTGACAAGGTTAGCACCGGAGTACGGGTAACCAACGCATACACACTAGCTGGTGTGTGTCAGCACAAGACAAAGCAGCCCGATATCCTCCAATAAATTGGATAGGTAGGAGAGAGCTGTCAGACAGCCTTGGAAGGAGAATTTTGCACAACAACCCACTGGTCACAGGCCGTTGTTGACAGACTGATAGTACACACATCTCACACAGAGTTTAGTATATCCTACCGGGACGTGGGAAGATACAATCCAAAAAACGGGAGCAGCGGAGCAGTCAGCTTTCCCTATACGGCTAAGCTAACTATACGGCTAAGCTAACTATACGGCTAAGCTAACTATACGGCTAAGCTAACTATACGGCTAAGCTAACTTTGCGAGAAGAAATAAGAGACTGCATGGTCTGACATATGGTTTTACATGAACCACGGGGCACCTCCTCCCACGATGTCAAGTCACCGGCGTGACTCTGTTGTTATTATTACTCAACTTGTGCGGAGCGTGAGGGATATAATCCATACTTTCAACGGCTTTCAGCTAAATTCACATGCACAGCTGATCTCAATTAATTAACCATAATTATTTTAGATTTTTTTGGTACTTTTATCCTTATTTCTTCCCAATTGGAAGTTACAGTCTTGTCCCATCACTGCAACTCCCGTATGGGTTTGGGAGAGGCGAAGGTCGAGAGCCATGCACCTCTGAAACACGATCCTGCCAAACTGCACTGCTTCTAGACACCTGGCTCGCTTAACCCAGAAGCCAGCCGCACCAATGTGCTGGAGGAAAAACACCATACAACTGGCAACCAAAATCAGCATGCAGGCGCCCGGGCCCACCGTAAGGAGTGCTTGACAAGGACGGGACAAGGATGGGACAAGGACATCCAGGCCGGACAATACTTCCCCTAACCTGGACGACGCTGGGCCAATTGTGCGCTGCCTCATGGTTCTCCCATTCCTGGGATCGAACCCGGGACTGTAGTGATGCCTCAAGCACTGCAACGCAGTTCCTCAGACCGCAGCACCACTCGGAGGCCCAATTGTAACCATTATTGATCACCTCAATACCGCTCTGTAAAAGATGATGCCGGTGTCACGCTTGCAACCAAAGTCTTTCAATACACTGTATGTTCGCCCTCTAGTTGGCATTGTCATCGTAATAATTTAGTCAACAAACAGACTAAGGGCAATTGATCTATTTGACAATCATTCCGTACAATAGAAATAAAATATTTACTGATTTACCATGGCAATCTACTGTGGCAATTTACCAAATCAAGGCTAGTGATTGCTGTTCTGATGCCCAGAAAGATTATGTACAACAAAAGTTAAGATCAGTGCAAAAACAAAATAAAACACACAAAATAGCAGAATTCGCCAGGAGCCCGTAAAAACGCTCTACATTCCAGTTCCATTCTTCCATGGTCTTCTGGAGGCAGGTAGGCAGCAGGCAGCTGCCTTCGGATTGGTTAAATAATGAGTGTGTCAAAACCTGTGATGCTCGGAGCCAAAGCATGCTGCTAAAACCACTACGCTACAGCAGATCACAATGCTCTAGCAAGCCATTAGAAAAGTTGATGCTATGAGGTTGGTTGGTTTGCCTTCCCCAAACCATAGCCCCCTAGGTACGGTACTGCTGTCCATTGTATAGCCTAACAACACCGCTTCCATCTGCCCCCTGGCGGCCATTCTAAATATTCAATATTTATTCAAATCCTCCTGCTGCAGGATTATTTTCCTCCTGCGGCAAAATGGGTCATATTACGATCCTACATCTGTAGCTACAAAGTAGCCTATCCGGCAAAATTATATCACGATTATTTGCATCAATCCAGTGGATATTTGACTCCTTCACATGTGCTACAGAATCACCACTAACTAAACAACAGTGCTAGGTGCCAGTGCACTTGAATGAAAGGGTAACTACCCTCAAAATAAAAAAAAATTCAATTCTTCCAAGACCTCAAAAGTTGTCTCCTGGTGTGGTTTATTAAGCATTGTTATGGACTTAGAACATCCTATTTGGTTGTCTATTTAAAAGTGTGACTTCGAGAGCAAAAACCAAAACAAATATGGAAAAATCTGAAACCTGTGAATTTCTGACTGTTGACAGCCTCATTTCTCTGTTTCAATAGTAGGCCTACTATTAGCCCACTTGCACAGTACAGTTTGGGTTGGCTTGACTGTGAAAACCAATATGGGATTTATCATTTTAGGTCATTCAGAGTGTCGATGTTTCTCGTAGAGGTTCTCACACATGGCAACTTTCCTTCACTGTGCGGGCCGTTTGGGTAATTTTTGGCAAAATTAGAGTGTACCCACTTCTCCAAGCACCATAACACCACTGAGTATGTGTATTGTTATGAATCGTTCATGTGTTTGTTAGTCACACTGGGAAGACCTTTGGCTTCAGCCAGCCATTCTCTATGACTCATCACAGGTCTACACAGTACATCCACCCCACTGTCTCCTCAGACCTGAACACCATGGTACACTGAAAACAGAGACACACCGGCAGACAAATGACACACACAGGAATCATGGTGAGAAGGGAGGGGAGGAGAAGATCTATTCTGGTGCATTAAATCCTCATAGTTTCAGGCATCAATTAGTCTGGAAATAGCCTTTGTCGAGAAAATGATAGCAGGCGTGAAAGAGTGAAAGAGCGGAGAGGCATTTTGTGTGTGTGTGTGTGTGTTTGTGTCTTTTATTCTGCTCTGTTTATAGAGAGAAGGTGGGGCTAGGTAACAGGTGGTGTGAAGAATGTAAGGTTATTATTAAGTGATAATGCCAGAGAAGCAGATGTTTGGAGGATACAGTATATTGGTACGGGTGTTGTTAGGCCCGAGACGAAGTCGAGTGCAGACAAACCATGCCAATATATCCTCCAAACACCAGCTTCCGAGGGCAATATCACTTTTATACAACGGGTTACCAACATATTCAAATAATGACTGACATATTTGAATTAAAAACATTATTTCAATGAATTTATTCATACTATTTCATCCTTCAACAAGATATAGTCCCGACACAAATATAGGGTTGCTACCCAAGCTGGCTGGTCGTTCGTTCTATTGGTTCGGTTGCCAGAGACGCGGCCCAGTTGTTCAGTCTTTTTGTTCTGTATCTATGGATGCGACCCAGTCGTTAGTTCTAAATGTTCCATTGGCTGGCAACGTTCTTAGCCCTTGTTGCTATCTAGTTATCTAGTCAAACAGTGCAGACAGAATAACAACAATAGCTGCATTTGTTTAAGCTGCTTTCTAGTGACATTTATTTGGATACATCTATAACAATGAGCTAATGAGGCACATTTCGCCTGGCATAGAAAATGTGCTTTCTCGTTAGGACATGTTGTTCAGAGGAGCTAGCCAACAACACAGCCAACACAATAACTTCAAACTGAAGCTGGAAAGACTGCAAACTAACTGCACTTCGTTTGACCTTTTTTCAATTGACATTTCTTTGTATGTCCATAAAAATGATGCCAGCTGATTTATGATTTCGACTGGCTGAGAAATGCTGCCTGCCTCTCTGTCCCGACTCCCAACCACTACACGTTCATTACTACGGAACAGTTGGAGATCGAATTTGAATATTGGAACAATATTGAAAATGTTGAAGAGACAGACAGTAAGGTTTATACAACTCTCCGCTGTTGAAAATTAAATGTTAGTCTAAAGAAATGTGAGATAATGTCTAGATGCTTTTTATAGTGGAGATCAAGTTTATAACTTCCCTGCCTGGGCTGATGAGACAGAGGATTGCGCAGTCAGATGGAACAGAGTACACGACCATTTTAACGTCATAGCTTTAGCCGCTGGTAACTTGTGGAATAGACAGCGTATGGAATGCACTTTTAATCAATCAACATTCAGAATTAGACCCACCCATGACTTTTTGTCATGAGTGCTCCCTTTCCGGCCTCAAGGTCACCAGGCTGATCGTTATGGTGCACACCTGTGACACGCACCTGCACGTCATCAGACTCACCTGGACTCCATCACCTCCTTGATTACCTGCCCTATATATGTCACTCCCATTAGTTCCTTCCCCAGGTGTCATTGTTTCTGTGTCATGTGTGTTGTTCATGTTTCTTATTTTGTTGTGTTTATTTTATTAAAACACTCACTCCCTGAACTTGCTTCCTGACTCTCAGTGCACATCATTACACTCCTGAAGCCTTAAAGAATATGATGATCCAACTTTAAAAACAAGTCATTTTTGGTTAGCCACAGCCGTCAACTATCTATTTAGGTAGCTGTTAAAAGTTATTTCTAGCACATTCACTAATTTGCTTGTAAAGAGTTTGCTTGCTAATTTGCTTGTAAAGCTAGTTAGCTACCACATGTTCTTGTCAAAACTTTAAACAGAGTAGCTAGCAAGCAACAAGATATGTCAAATAACAGTCAAAAACTACTTGGGGAAATAAATCATATTTGACCATTCAGACAAGTCTCATGGCCAGGAATCAGATTTGTATGTGGGTTGAAATATCTGATTCCATGTACTTTTTGGCTGTTCAGAAAAAATAACTGTTTTGAACATTTTTTTTATTTGAGTTCATTCAAACTGGCAATTTTAAACAGGCTTAAATGACTGCATCTCCTGATCTGACTCTGACGATCCCTTTTTAGAAATAGCCTTCTCTACTACCGTTTTGTCTCATTTGATATGTTAAGTCTATGAAAAGGATGTTAATCCCTCATTATGTACATATTCTGAATTCCTTCATGGAATATTGTTTAAATTCAACCTTGGTCTGATTGTTCTTTAAGTTTAAAGATCTGGATTACCCTTGGAAGGTGTGCATGTCCATACATGCCCTTTTCTACCCTAATAATCTTTGGGATGATGAACTGTTTTGGGAGTGGGCCTTTCAACGTGATTTCTAATAAGAAAATCTCTCTCTCTCTCTCTCTCTCTCTCTCTCTCTCTCTCTCTCTCTCTCGCCTGAGAATAAGCCCTCTGCTCTCTCAGAGATTAGAACCTAATCAAGAGGTATTACAGCAGACTAGAGCAGACTGCCTCTCAGCTCGCCATGCCAGATTTAGGGACGTTCTTTCCAAATTCCGTTTTAAATTTTTCTCTTTCTCAGAACAGGTATAATGAGAGAGAGCCTTTTTGTGGACATGTCAACTGTGATTTAGATACCTCACATATTCTCCTTCTCAACTCGGATTAAACTTTAATTCATCATTAGGCTCATATTATAGGGGTAGAGAGAGCAAGAAAGAGAGAGAAGAAAAAACAAAAATGAGAAAAATAGAGAAAGTTTAGTAGGAGTTCAAAGGCAGGAGGAAATATGAACCAGCTGTACCGGCCCCACTTTTCTGGTCGTAAAAATATTTGTGTATATTTTTATTTCTAATAACTGGGCTCCATGCCTTGTGGACATTTTTCAGGCACGGTCTTCAGACCTTACTGGCAAACAAACAATTACATAATAGCTAAACATACAACCTAGACCACTGAAAACATCTATATGACATTGAAATACATCTGTTTGTTGGGGTCATATAAAGTTAACACTTGTGCGACTGTAAAAATCTACAAACACTTTACTCATGTACAGTACCAGTCAAAAGATACATTGTAGAATAATAGTGAAGACATCTAAAACTACAAAATAACACGTATGGAATGATTTAGTAACCAAAAAAGTGTTAAACAAATCATAATATATTTTATATTTGAGATTCTTCAAAGTAGCCACCCTTTCCCATGATGACAGCATTGCACATTCTTGGCATTCTCTCAACCAGCTTCATGAGGTAGTCACCTGGAATGCATTTCAATTAACAGGTGGCGCTGTTAAAAGTTAATTTGTGGAATTTCTTTCCTTCTTAATTGAGCATATCAGTTGTGTTGTGACAAGGTAGGGGTTGGTATACAGAAGATAGTCCTATTTGGTAAAATACCAAGTCCATATTATGGCAAGAACAGCTCAAATAAGCAAAGAGAAATGACAGTCCATCATTACTTTAAGACGTGAAGGTCAGTCAATACGGAAAATGGCAAGATTTTTTTATGTTTCTTCAGTCGCAAAAACCATCCAGCGCTATGATGAAACTGGCTCTCGTGAGGACCGCCACAGGAAAAGAAGACCCAGAGTTACCGCTGCTGCAGAGCACAAGTTAATTAGAGTTACCAGCCTCAGAAATTGCAGCCCAAATAAATGCTTCACAGAGTTCAAGTAACAGACACATCTCAACATCAACTGTTCAGAGGAGACTGTGTGAATCAGGCCTTCATGGTCGAATTGCTGAGAAGAAAACACTACTAAAGGACACCAATAAGAAGAAGACTTGCTTGGGCCAAAAAACACAAGCAATGGACATTAGATTGGTGGAAATCAGTCCTTTGATCTGATGAGTCGAAATTTGAGATTTTTGTTTCCAATGGCCGTGTCTTTGTGAGACGCAGAGTAAGTGAACGGATGATCTCCGCATGTGTAGTTCCCACTGTAAAGCATGGAGGAGGAGGTGTGATGGTGTCGGGGTGCTTTGCTGGTGACACTGTCTGTGATTTATTTAGAATTCAAGGCACACTTAACCAGCATGGCTACCACAACATTCTGCAGTGATACGGCATCCCATCTGGTTTGCACTTGTGGTACTATCGTTTGTTTTTCAAATGGACAATGACCCAACACACTTCCAGGCTGTGTAAGGGCTATTTTACCAAGAAGGAGAGTGATGGAGTGCTGCCTCAAATGACCTGACATCCACAATCGCCCGACCTCAACCCAATTGAGATGATTTGGGATAAGTTGGACTGCAGAGTGAAGGAAAAGCAGCCAACAAGTGCTCAGCATATGTGGGAACTCTTTCAAGACTGTTGGAAAAGCATTCCAGGTGAAGCTGGTTGAGAGAATGCCAAGAGTGTGCAAAGCTGCCATCAAGGCAAAGGTTGGCTACTTTGAAGAATCTCAAATATAAAATATATTTTGATTTATTTAACACTTTTTTGGTTACTACATGATTTCGTATGTGTTATTTCCTAGTTGTGATGGCTTCACTATTATTCTACAATGTAGAAAATTGTAAAAAAAAATAAAGAAAAACCCTTCAATGAGTAGGTGTGTCTACACTTTTGACTGGTACTGTATGTTGAGAGCAGCGGGTGGAAAACCAAAGTGTTAATTTATAGAACAGAAGGGGAAGAGACTTGCAGATCCTACAAACAGGTGAAATTTCATGTGTCAAATTCACTTTTGAATAAACCTGTTCCTTTTTCCCCCCACCATCGGTACCACCTGTTTTCATGGCAACCTGGCTGCCGTCAGCCAGCTGTCCTAATGGAGATAGCGTGGCAAGTTGGAAAAGAGTTCTATAAATTCCCAGTATGATCCCATAGATTGCCAGCCGTGGTGTCCCGTGTACAGTATCTGAAAGTGATTGCCACTATGTACCGGATCTCATTCAAGATAGCCTCCACACATGGCTCAATGTCTGTGTGTGGTGTCGATGTGTGGTGGTTTAGTGCTTCATCAGTAGAGAATCATCTGCTCTGTTATAGAGAGGAGTGTGTGTGTGTGTGTGTGTGTGTGTGTGTGTGTGTGTGTGTGTGTGTGTGTGTGTGCGCTAAGGTGCGGAGAGTCAGTTCAGGTGGTCAATCCAGTTCAAGTGTTCAGTAGTCTGGATGGCTTGTAGAAAGAAACTGTCTCTGAGCCTCTTGGTATAAGACCTCATGCTCCGATACCGTCAGCCAGATGGTAAGGGGCAGAACAGCTAATGGCTGGGGTGTGTGGGGTCCTTGATGATGCTGCCTGCCTTCCTCAGGCACCATTAGATGTCCCGGATGGGAGTACGGTGCCAGTGATGTACTGAGCGGTCTTCACCACCCACTGGAGGGCCTTACAGTTGTGGATGGAGAAATTCCTGTACCATGCCATGATGTAACCGGTATGGACGCTCTCGATGGCGTAGTTGTACTATTTGTAGAGGACCCAGGGTGGAATGCTGAATTTCTTTAGCCACTATAGGAAGTAGAGATGCTGTTGCCCCCTCTTGACAACAGTGGTGGTGTTTTTAGTCCATGTCACTTCGTCTGATGTGGATGCCGAGGAACTTAAAACTGCTGATGTTTTCTACTTCAGTCCCGTTGATGTGGATCGGGAAATGTTCCTTCTGCTACCTGAAGTCAACAATCAACTCCTTTGTTTTGCTGATGTTGAGGGAGAGGTTGACCAATGCCAGTTCAGTTATCTCCTCCCTATAGGTTGACTCAGCATCATTGGTTATCAGGCCTATAGCCTCATTGAGAACCAGGCTAAAGGGGAAGCCTGGGGAAGTCCATGGCACAAAATCAGCTAAAAAGGGGTAGGAACCAGGTGTAAATCAGTGACACCTCGCAACATGTCAAACCAATCAAATGCCTTGCTTGGGCAGAGCATCAAAGGTTCACACTAGATTAGTGTCATATGTGCAACAGTAAGTGAGGATAGCCATGAAATAGCAGATTAAAACCCCATCAGATATGTTGGTGAATGCCGTGTTTGTGGTGAACCGTATGACTGTAACAGGAACAAAAAACCCTTTGCAAGGTAAATTGTCTTTATTGCGACCAGACTACACACTGGCTTTAGAAGAGATAATGGGACCTGTCACGGTTAGTGATGAGTTTTCAAAGGCAGTGTGTGTCTCCTGTTGCAATCTTCTACTCAGATATAAAAGAAGTGCCAACGATGTGGAAAGAATGGACTGTTTTGTGAGCAAATTCTAGAGAAAAGATGTGCCGACCCCAAGAAGTACCAGGAAACCCCAGAGTCTGGTGAGACAAGGCCTTTTCAGGGACCCAGACCCAGATATAGGAATTGAACCGCTACAAGCATTGTATTTTGGTGCGTCATTGACTGTGACAACACCAAAAATTATCACCACATGCAGTAGTTAAAGTGCTCGAACATAGCTATCTACAGCTAACTTTTGTCAATACCATAGGCCATGCAGCTACAGGTCAACTTTTTCTTGATTATTTGGTTGTTTATTATCCCAGTACTAATCATTACACTCTTCATAGACTTCAGTCGATCATAGTGACAATTGTAGCCTAAATAATTTATACGTACATGTAGTTTGTTGTTTTTCCTTGACAATGAAGTAACTGATAAAGCCCATTTTATGTGGCACATACCTAGTTTATATTTGCAATGTGTTGCCCAATGCCGACGACAGTCTCAGATATTAAAACATGATTTTCCTTTCATTTAAGGTCTCCGTTACAACTACTTCTTGTACAAAGTCCTGGACACTTAGAGGTCCTTTGGAAATAATTGGTATGTCTTCAAGGTAATCAGCCCAGGGCAATACCAATGCATTTGATGCATGTTTCAGGTTTGTCACAAGTTGTTATCAAGAAAGCACTGAATATTGTGATCGAGGAGTGTAGAGAGTAAAAAGGGGGACCTGAATACTGCGACACAAGTCCCTCAGCACTGAACGAGTTGATGATATCATGACACAAGGCGAGACCCAGATGCAGACACAGGAGGCAGATGGCTGGAGTCTTACAATGTTTAATAAGCCAAAGGGGTAGGCAAGAGAATGGTCGTGGACAGGCAAAAGGTCAAAACCAGATCAGAGTCCAGGAGGTACAGAGTGGCAGACAGGCTCATGGTCAAGGCAGGCTGAAAGGTCAGGCAGGCGGGTACAAAGTCCAGAAACAGGCAGGGGTCAAAACCAGGAGGACAAGAAAAAGGAGAATAGCAAAAAGCAGGAGACTGGGAAAACCGCTTGTTGACTTGGAAACATACAAGAAGAACTGGCACAGAGGGACAGGAAACACAGGGGTAAATACACTGGGGAAAATAAGCGACACCTGAAGAGGGTGGAGACAATCACAAGGACAGGTTTGGATGAGTGGAAAAAGTCAGCCCCAAGATTTCTGGAATTTGTACAATGTGTGAGCACATTCTCCATGACTGTAGCTACAGGAACAAGGTAGATGCCTTTAGACTGCGCAAAGAATTGCAATGGTAGGTGTCACCCTTTTCAGGGCACATTTGAAACGTATGTGTGCACCAATGTTTCGTAATGCCAAAAAGAGATGCTTTGACCGACTATCCAGACTTGGTGTGTCCAGGAAGAGTACAATGATAAAATGTAAACAGACTGCCGAGTCATATGGAGAGTCAAGGAAACAAGGAGACTGCAGGGTGGGTAACTTGTCCTGACAACACAACGCAATACAACAATGATCGAATGGTATGTTTAAAGCTATTGTGTGTATGTTTTGCTGTTTTTTTAATACATTTTTTAATGATTTTTATTAGGATTTTTGACAGTTACTAAGAGAGTAGGAAACGAGTGACAGGGACATAGTGTTGCCGGAGCGTGGCACTCCCTCACTTTTTTTAATTTTTTTTAATTTTTACCCCTTTTTCTCCCTAATTTCGTGGTATCCAATTGTTGTAGTAGCTACTATCTTGTCTCATCGCTACAACTCCCGTACGGCTCGGGAGAGACGAAGGTTGAAAGTCATGCGTCCTCCGATACACAACCCAACCAAGCCGCACTGCTTCTTAACACAGCGCACATCCAACCCGGAAGCCAGCCGCACCAATGCGCCGGAGGAAACACCGTGCACCTGGCCACCTTGGTTAGCGTACACTGCGCCCAGCAGGAGTCGCTGGTGCGCGATGAGACAAGGACACCCCTACCGACCAAGCCCTCCCTAACCCAGGCGACGCTAGGCCAATTGTGCGTCGCCCCACGGACCTCCCGGTCACGGCCGGTTACGACAGAGCCTGGGCGCGAACCCAGGGACTCTGATGGCACAGCTGGCGCTGCAGTACAGCGCCCTTAACCACTGCGCCACCCGGGAGGCCCTTCCCTCACTTTTTTTCAATTTGAGAATACATGGTAACTGGTCACTTTTTCTGGAAAATTAATTCTGATAACTTCTAAATAAGTTATATTATAATTACCACAAAATTCCATGAAAAGCGATAGAATGACAAACCATTGAAAATAAAGATGTATAGCAGCTTAGAGGTAGGTAAACGGTATGTGGTTTCTTCCCTGTCTTCTCTCTGGTGGTGACGAGAATGACTCGAGCATCACTAATTTACTAAAAAGGTAGATTTGTTCCCTATTTCAGTCAGGCATTCCAACCTGTCTCGTTTGCAGCATAGAGGAAGAGGCAAAGCGAGAGGTTTCACTTGCTTAAATCTGTCCAAAATAAGCCCAATATGTTTCTATGGGCTTATTTTGGACCTTTTCGCCTGCCTTCCTGCCTTTAGGACAATGACTAGGGGGTGGGGGGGGTGCTGCCCCCCCAAAAATGTATGTAGGCTACACTGTTCCTCAATATCATTCCTATGTCCCGCATTTGGGTATTTTAAAAGTGGTCACCCTCTAACTGTAACCCAGAATGATATGTGACCACTTGGTTATGGTGACACCATTCTGTAGAGGACACCCATACCAACATGGCCACCCAACGCCCAAGGAGCCTGACCCTCTCTGGAAGTTGCTGTAGCCCTGCTTAGCAGTGATAGAAAAAAATACCCAATTGTCATACTTGAGTAAAAGTAAAGATATTAATAGAAAATGACCAGTAAAATACTAGTGTGAAAGTGAAAGTGAAAGTCAAAGTATTTGCTTTTAAATATACCTAAGTATCAAAAGTACATATATTTGCTAAATATACTTAAGTATCAAAAATAAAGTATAAATCATTTAAAATTCCTTATTTAGCAAACCAGATGGCACCATTTACTTGTATTTTTTATTTACGGATAGCCAGGGGCAAACTCCAATACTCAGAAATAATTTACAAACGAGGTCTGCCAGATCAGAGGCAGTAAGCATGACCAGAGATATTCTCTTGATAAGTGCATGAATTTGACCATTTACCTGTACTTTTGGGTGTCAGAGAAAATATATGGAGTAAAAAGTACATTATTTTCTTTAGGAATGTAGTGAAGTAAAAGTTTTAAGAAGTATAAATTGTAAAGTACAGATGCCCCCCCCCCCCCAAAAAAAAAAAACTAGTAGAACAATAAAGTATTTTTACTAAAGTACTTTACACCACTGCTATCTATAGTCAAATGCTTGAGAGTGAACAGGTCCAGCTACCAGGGATTGAAGCTCTTCCTGACAGCCCATTCCCTGGATCTGCGGGGAGACCTTCTCATCTCAGCAGTGCTGGAATGGTATGCACACAGTGCTGTGTTATACATGGCGACTCACAGTAGCTGTCCTTCATAAAATACATTACGTGGCTACAGTATGTATGTTTGCTGCATTCATTTAATCACTGATAAATGTTTTGAACCTCTTTACCACTTCCTGACAGTCCATCCCCTGGATCTGAGGAGAGACCCTCTCAACTGAAAAATTATCAAATAGTATGAATGAAATAACATCCAAAATCATGAACTATTTTGGGTGTAGTATGCAGCTAGATTGGGCTGATATTGGGCATTCTTTGAAATAAGCAACATTTGAATTAATTCACTTTATTCCGAGCTCCTTTCATAGGCCTATGCACAGAGAAATCCTTTTTGACTTGCAAGTGACATCTTCGAACAGAGCATAACACCTCACATAATTTCACTAGAACAATAAAAAGGACTACCACTGGATCATAATGGTCCAGTGGTTGTCAGGAACGTGTTGGTGCAGATCACCTCCCACAAACAGGTCTCCAGCTCAGTCATTGAAGTTCCTATATCCAAATTTGAGCCAAACATTGAAGACAAAATACCTCGGGAAATAATTCAAAAGACGTGTCATTGTGAGACAGGTACTACAATTTAAGCACTACCAGTATAATAAAATGGCACTTACCTAACAAATCAGATGTAATTACTTTAGGGCTACTGGATGAAGATGAAAGACAGTCAAAAGACATGATGAGGACGATTAAACTACTTAATGAACGTTATGTCCCATATTCTTCCATAGAAGTAGATGGCAAGATTGCTCAGACCCTGCTTGTGAAGTTGACATTAACAGGTTGATCACCTTTGACAAAACAAAATGCAAATGCAGTAATTGGACATTTGAAAAATGCTGTTGAACCCATGGACAAAGTGGAAGGCTTTTTGCCTGCTGTTGCGAACTTCAACTGAGCAATTCACTTTACTAACCCTGTATACAGGGAGTTCTACTAGACCTCATCCAAAGTCAGAAACAACTGAGTCACCATGAGTGAAAAGAACACAGGATATCAGTTGTCGATAATCAAACTAAAATTGAAGCCAGATCTAAAAAAAAATGTTTAAAAACACTGAAAACACAGTTGAAATCGCAGTGGCCTGCCGAAAGGGTCACTCCCAGAAAGGAACTTTCTAGATTCTATACATGAGGGTTATGGAGAGAGAACCTGCAGGCTGTGGAAATTCAAAATGCTGCATTTTAGACAAGCCGGGAGAACAAAATATAGCCTAGAGTGTCTGAAACTGCAGTTTGATCTAGCACTATGAAGCCCCATTTTGTCTCATAGACTCCGGTGGAACAGTGAATAAAGATGGTGGATCAGGAAACATAGCATTTGACTTGAACTGCAAACACCATGTGCGGCCTCACAAAAGATCTCATCCAACATCAAGGGGCCAGCAGGACCATTGTTGTCAGATAAAGACTGAGCTGAAGCCAGAGTCTGGAAAGCACTCCAGTTTTAAATAGATCTGAGGTTATCAATGTCGTGACTTGACTAATATTAATCGGAAGCCTATATTTATCTAATCACCTAAATGTGTTTAATTGTTACCTGATTAGATTAATCAGCACCACGAGAGCTAATTAAATGGTAACACAGTATAAACATGCACACTTAATATGTTAAAAGGAGGTCCCTAGCGGAATGGAGAGGTGGTGGGGGGGGACAGAGACACTTAACCTTGGTACATTTAGAAACTACTCTCACTTACAGTAGTCATATACTTTGCCCACAAACCGCTGTCCTCTTTGAGTAAGAAATCATTAATGTATTTACGTGAAATGCCTTTCTTTCTAGTCCCCCATCTCACTTTTCGGCGGCGATTCCTTGAGCGTTCAGAACACAAACCTTGATCCTCAATTATTGACAGAGGAGAAACTACTATTACCATCAATTTCCCCACTTTCAATTTAAATAAACCTCAGACAGTCGCCCACACTTGATACACTAAACTTTAACCGTAGCTGTAGGTAGACACACCATGTCTCTTTTCTTTAGTAGAGTGTTCAAGTAGAGGAGTTGTGTATAGAGCACACTTCTGACAAAAACAGAATAACAATTTTCCTCAAATTTTTCTTACATTTTCTGCAATGTTGCAAACTAGCTAGCATACGGAAACAACTTTCTACAAAATGTGCCCTACCGTTTTTGCAATACAAAATTCTCCAGACCTCCAAAGGACAACAACGTGATTTTGGAGGTATGGCAAAGTGAGACCATCAGGGCTACAGCCGTTGTGTCGTCAGCAAACTTGATGATGGAGTTGGTGTCGTGCAGAGCCAAGGGCTGAAGACACACCCCTGGGGGACCCCTGTGTTAAGAGTCGGTGTTGTTGCCAATCCTCACAGTCTGTGGTCTGCTCGTCAGGATGTCCAGGATCCAGTTGCAGGGTGGTGTCCAGACCGAGCTTCTGAGCTCTGGCGAGCTTGGCGAGAACAATAGTGTTTAATGCTGAACTGTAGTCAGTGAACAGCATTCTCACATACTGTAGGTGTTCCTCTTGTCCAGATGTGTGAATAGCGATGGAAATGGCATCTTCCGTGGATCTGTTGAAGCGGTAGGCAAATTGGAGTGGGTCCAGTGTGCATGGCCTGCTGACCATGATGTGGCCCATGACTAGCCTCTCAAAGCACTTCATGATGACCGGGGTGAGTGTGACGGGGCGCTTGTCTAACATTGTAAAGCTATAGAGACCAGGCTGGCTTGTTTTGGAGGGAAAAACTCTGAGTATCTGTATACAGATTTACACTGTAATCCCACACCGACATGATCTTGTGGACACATTGCAGTGCAATATTTCTCACTTAATGACACATTTACAGATGAAACATGTTTCATTGTACTTTAGTGAAAACAAAATCAAGTTCTGATTATGTTCCGATATGTCTGCCTTGTTTGGTGAGAGCGAGCAGCACAGGTTAGTGTGGATGACTGCTATGCTATCAACGGAGTGTTATGTTTACTGTGGAGCTAATCTTCAGTATACACAGGATAGGTCACCATCTGTTGCCATGTACACTGTTTGCCCTCCTGGCTGTGTTCTGTAAATGCTACCTTTAGAGATGGCCGGCAGCATGGCAACATCTGTAATGTTTAAACAGCTTGCCAGGGACATACAAGGCAGAGTCCAGATGGCATTGTGCATACACTCTGCCTGCTATTGAGACTAAATCATGATCTCATAGTAGTCTACAGACAGACTGTTCTCATATCAGACCTGGGTTCAAATACTATTTCAAATATGAATTCCTTGTCATACATTCAAAGTAAGTATTCAGATATTTTTTTATTTGAGACAAGTAGTTGAATATTTTAATGTATTTGGAAATGCTCAAATACACTCCCATGAATTTAACCCAGGTATTTGAAAATACTCTCAAATACAATTCGCCAACATGGCCTATGTATTGCCTTACCTCCCTTATCCCACCTCATTTGCTCACATTGTATATAGACTTATTCTTCTACTGTATTATTGACTGTATGTTTGTTTTACTCCATGTGTAACTCTGTGTTGTTATGTGTCGAACTGCTTTGCTTTATCTCGGACAGGTCGCAGTTGTAAATGAGAACTTATTCTCAACTTGCCTACCTGGTTAAATAAAGGTGAAATAAAAAATTAATACATAAAAACACCATTCAAAATCTGCCTCTTGCTGCTGTGCTAGCAATGCCAATAGTTTTGTAGATAATGTGACCTTAACTGGTGGTGTCTCCGACTAATACTATCAGTTCATACCAGTTAGCACCATTATGGGTGTCATTATTACCATAGAACTACAGTATAAGGCAATATGCAGCATTCAGAACTGGTTGGAGAGAGTGGGAAACCAGTCGGCATAGATATAATTGCCCTGGTTAAGCTATTTCTAGTTGCCATGGTAATTTATTAGACAAAGTGAAGAGTAGAGAGATTAACATTGTTCTGTCTTTAACCAGGTTACAAAATGATGAAAGTATTTTCCTTAGCTACAATTTTGGCTGTGGTCATCATTTCCACTTTTTTTCTGTGTTATTTAAGTATTTTCAAATACACAGTCCAAACAAGTACTTTTAATTCAGTATTTGAATGGTTATTTGTAAAAAAACAAATAGTATATCAAATTTCTCACCTTTATTTAACCAGGTAGGCACGTTGAGAACAAGTTCTCATTTACAATTGCGACCTGGCCAAGATAAAGCAAAGCAGTTTGACACATAACAACACAGAGTTACACATGGAGTAAAACAAACATACAGTCAATAATACAGTATAAACAAGTCTATATACGATGTGAGCAAATGAGGTGAGATAAGGGAGGTAAAGGCAAAAAAAGGCCTTGGTGGCAAAGTAAATACAATATAGCAAGTAAAACACTGGAATGGTAGATTTGCAGTGGAAGAATGTGCAAAGTAGAAATAAAAATAATGGGGTGCAAAGGAGCAAAATAAATAAAGAAATAAAATAAATACAGTAGGGAAAGAGGTAGTTGTTTGGGCTAAATTATAGGTGGGCTATGTACAGGTGCAGTAATCTGTGAGCTGCTCTGACAGTTGGTGCTTAAAGCTAGTGAGGGAGATAAGTGTTTCCAGTTTCAGAGATTTTTGTAGTTCGAGGAGCCAGTGGGTTTGGCGACGAGTATGAAGCGAGGGCCAGCCAACGAGAGCGTACAGGTCGCAATGGTGGGTAGTATATGGGACTTTGGTGACAAAACGGATTGCACTGTTATAGACTGCATCCAATTTGTTGAGTAGGGTATTGGAAGCTATTTTGTAAATGACATCGCCGAAGTCTAGGATTGGTAGGATGGTCAGTTTTACAAGGGTATGTTTGGCAGCATGAATAAAGGATGCTTTGTTGCGAAATAGGAAGCCAATTCTAGATTTAACTTTGGATTGGAGATGTTTGATGTGGGTCTGGAAGGAGAGTATACAGTCTAACCAGACACCTAGGTATTTGTAGTTGTCCACATATTCTAAGTCAGAGCCGTCCAGAGTAGTGATGTTGGACAGGCGGGCAGGTGCAGGCAGCGATCGGTTGAAGAGCATGCATTTAGTTTTACTTGTATTTAAGAGCAATTGGAGGCCACGGAAGGAGAGTTGTATAGCATTGAAGCTTGCCTGGAGGGTTGTTAACACTGTGCCCAAAGAAAGGCCAGAAGTATACAGAATGGTGTCGTCTGCGTAGAGGTGGATCAGAGACTCACCAGCAGCAAGAGCGACATTATTGATGTATTCAAAGAAGATAGTCGGTCCAAGAATGGAACCCTGTGGCACCCCCATAGAGACTGCCAGAGGTCCGGACAGCAGACCCTCCGATTTGACACACTGAACTCTATCAGAGTTGGTGAACCAGGCGAGGTAATCATTTGAGAAACCAAGGCTGTCGAGTCTGCCGATGAGGATGTGGTGATTGACAGAGTCGAAAGCCTTGGCCCGATCAATGAATACGGCTGCACAGTAATGTTTCTTATCGATGGTGGTTAAGATATCGTTTAGGACCTTGAGCGTGGCTGAGGTGCACCCATGACCAGCTCTGAAACCAGATTACATAGCAGAGAAGGTATGGTGAGATTCGAAATGGCCGGTAATCTGTTTGTTGACTTGGCTTTCGAAGACCTTAGAAAGGCAGGGTAGGATCGATATGTCTGTAGCAGTTTGGGTCAAGAGTGCCCCCCCCCTTTGAAGAGGGGGATGACCGCAGCTGACGACACGAGAGGTTGAACAGGCTAGTAATAGGGGTGGCAACAATTTCGGCAGATCATTTTAGAAAGAAAGGGTCCAGATTGTCTAGCCCGGCTGATTTGTAGGGGTCCAGATTTTGCAGCTCTTTCAGAACATCAGCTGACTGGATTTGGGAGAAGGAGAAATGGGGAAGGCTTAGACGAGTTGCTGTGGGGGGTGCAGTGCTGTTGACCGGGGTAGGAGTAGCCAGGTGGAAAGCATGGCCAGCCAGTGTTTGATTAAGATGTTTTAGCATTTCTCTTATACGTCTCAAGTAGGCAAGTATAAACTTAGTTTTATGTATAAGGGACTGCTTATCAAAAGGTCTGTGAATGTTTCTGGCAAGAAGACCACCAAAACTTTGTGATTATTAATGATTTTCTAATAGTGTATTCATCTTTGTCTCTACTCTTATTGATCAAATCAAATTTTATTTGTCACATACACATGGTTAGCAGATGTTAATGCGAGTGTAGCGAACTGCTTGTGCTTCTAGTTCCGACAATGCAGTAATAACCAACAAGTAATCTAGCTAACAATTCCAAAACTACTACCTTATAGACACAAGTGTAAGGGGATAAAGAATATGTACATAAAGATATATGAATGAGTGATGGTACAGAGCGGCATAGGCAAGATACAGTAGATGGTATTGAGTGCAGTATATACATATGAGATGAGTATGTAAACAAAGTGGCATAGTTAAAGTGGCTAGTGATACATGTATTACATAAAGATGCAGTAGATGATATAGAGTACAGTATATACGTAGACATATGAGATGAATAATGTAGGGTATGTAAACATTATATTAGGTAGCATTGTTTAAAGTGGCTGGTGATATATTTTACATCATTTCCCATTATTAAAGTGGCTGGAGTTGAGTCAGTGTGTTGGCAGCAGCCACTCAATGTTAGTGGTGGCTGTTTAACAGTTTGATGGCCTTGAGATAGAAGCTGTTTTTCAGTCTCTCGGTCCCAGCTTTGATGCACCTGTACTGACCTCGCCTTCTGGATGATAGCGGGGTGAACAGGCAGTGGCTCGGGTGGTTGTTATCCTTGATGATCTTTATGGCCTTCCTGTGACATCGGGTGGTGTAGGTGTCCTGGAGGGCAGGTAGTTTGCCCCCGGTGATGAGTTGTGCAGACCTCACTACCCTCTGGAGAGCCTTACGGTTGAGGGCGGAGCAGTTGCCGTACCAGGCGGTGATACAGCCCTACAGGATGCTCTCGATTGTGCATCTGTAGAAGTTTGTGAGTGCTTTTGGTGACAGCCAAATTTCTTCAGCCTCCTGAGGTTGAAGAGGCGCTGCTGCGCCTTCTTCACGATGTTGTCTGTGTGAGTGGACCAATTAAGTTTGTCTGTGATGTGTACGCCGAGGAACTTAAAACGTACTACCCTCTCCACTACTGTTCCATCGATGTGGATAGGGGGGTGTTCCCTCTGCTGTTTCCTGATGTCCACAATCATCTCCTTAGTTTTGTTGACGTTGAGTGTGAGGTTATTTTCCTGACACCACACTCCGAGGGCCCTCACCTCCTCCCTGTAGGCCTTCTCGTCGTTGTTTGTAATCAAGCCTACCACTGTTGTGTCGTCCGCAAACTTGATGATTGAGTTGGAGGCGTGCGTGGCCACGCAGTCGTGGGTGAACAGGGAGTACAGGAGAGGGCTCAGAACGCACCCTTGTGGAGCCCCAGTGTTGAGGATCAGCGGGTGGAAATGTTGTTGCCTACCCTCACCACCTGGGGGCGGCCCGTCAGGAAGTCCAGTACCCAGTTGCACAGGGCGGGGTCGAGACCCAGGGTCTCGAGCTTGATGACGAGCTTGGAGGGCACTATGGTGTTAAATGCCGAGCTGTATTCGATGAACAGCAGTCTCACATAGGTATTCCTCTTGTCCAGATGGGTTAGGGCAGTGTGCAGTGTGGTTGAGATTGCATCGTCTGTGGACCTATTTGGGCAGTAAGCAATTTGGAGTGGGTCTAGGGTGTCTAGGGTGTCAGGTAGGGTGGAGGTGATATGATCCCTATGCACCTGTGAGAGAGAACAACCCAGCCATCTATTTATACACACAATCCCTTTTTAATATGTACTTTGTGTAATGATGGGAGGCTTGACTTTTCAGATACCGTTCCAATTACTTGAATCCCAGTCAAAGCCTCCTCTTGTTCTAGTGCTTCCTCCTCTTGTTCTAGTGCTTCGCCCCGGAGCGTGTGAAAGTGTTTACTGCCTGCACCTCTCCCTGTGTGATATGATAGTCTATTTGCCCGACGCAACACTTCATGTGGATTCAGCAACTCATCTACTGGCTCTGTCTGTCTGAGTGGCAGCGTTTATCATGATTACTTAGAGCCAGGGCAGAGGACATTATGCCAGAAACTCATCCATCCTCTTCAACTCTCGTGGAGAGAATGTAGACAGAACATCCACTCAAGCATGGTGTTATTTGTAGCACACAAAACATGAAATGCAAAATATGAGCAGAAATATTTAGACAAGAGATGTAAACTTGTTCTCTTACATTAGATCTTCTAGATTGAAGTCTCCCTTGCTGTTTTTTGGGAAATGTCTGTTTATTACGAATCCCTTTGGCTTCGGGGGGGGGGGGGGGGGGGGGGGGGGGGGGGGGGAGTCTAGGAGGGGGATGGTAACGGGACCCGTAACATAACTCATGCAAAGTATAATAGTGACAAAGTAACCGTGAGAACAAAAAAACACAGACAACTAAGTTACCGTCAAACACTCAGGGTTTATTTCTAAACACACGGTACTGGGGGCAGGAAAAGGGGCTGAGCTGGACCCAAGGAAAGAAACAAATATCCAAAAATACCTCTAAGCTAGACTAGCCTACTTCAATACAGCTAACTAACTAACCAAAAATACAGTGGGAGGGCCGCCCAATTCTAACTTGTGTTTTTAAACAAAGTTTACCCACGGGTAGTGTATGCCCATGGGTGACTTGTTTCGGTACCCCCTTTTCCCACCATCAAACAACATAACAAAACAATACTCACAGGTGGGGACAAAGTGACATGTAGTTGCAAAAACAAAACCAGAGAACAACCGAGAGATTGACAGAGAGATGGAGCTCCAGAGGAAACAACTGAATGGGTTTTTAAACCAAGGGAAAGGGGATGTGATTGGGTAATGGAAACAGGAGGAGGTGTGTCTTCTGATTTATGAGTGCATGGTGACTGATTGGGGAATGATGATTGCCACCTGTGAGGGGAGAAGGAGAGAAAAGAAATACACACACAGGATACACACACAGAATACCAGTATCTGTAACACTGTTGATAAGATGGGAGCATTTTTCTCTCAGCTTGGTGCCTGTCATCACAGCAGGCATCATGTCATGGCTCTCACTGTTAATAAACGGATGTGCTTGGGGAAACTCCCTGCACCACACAACTGCAACACCAGAGGAATTATGGATTATGACAATTTCAAGTAAGTAAGGTTTATCCAATTTTTGTGTGAGAATAACACTGAAGAGATTAGAGAAATATGGCGACTTCATTTCACAGCAGTTTATTTCGCCATTGTCCACATAAAAAAAAAACATAGTATATTTGAGCAATAAGGCACGAGGGGGTGTGGTATATGGCCATTATACCATGGCTAAGGGCTGTTCTAAATGCACAACGCATTGCGGATATTACCATGACGCATCGTGGCCATATACCACAAAGCCCCGAGGTGCCTTATTGCTATTATAAACTGGTTACCAATGTAATTAGAGCAGAACAAATAAATGTTTTGTCATACTAGTGGTATGCGGTCTGATATACCACGGCTGTCAGCCAATCATCATTCAGGGCTCAAACCACCCAGTTAATAATATGGTGTAAATACTATAGCATTCACTATAGTGTTTTTTTCAGACTAACTAAAGTCTGCAAAGCACTACAGTGAATTCTGTAGTATTTAATGTAGTATACTGTTATGTCGTATTTTTGCACACTATAATATACTGTAGTATTTACTGTAGTGTTTTTACAGACATTACTGTAATATTTACTTTAGTGATTTTATTTGATTATCTTTGACATAGAAGTGGAGGCTTTCTCCTTCAGGAAACCTACTGGAGAAATACTTAAAGAGCACATTTCCCATAACCTGTTGGTAGGTAGGGCCGGGGTCTGAGCGGATAGTTCAGAGCTTCTGCCGTACATACCTACACGTACGCTACGGTCACAAGACGCAGGCCTCCTTATTGTCCCTAGAATTTCTAAGCAAACAGCTGGAGGCAGGGCTTTCTCCTACAGAGCTACATTTTTATGAAATGGTCTGCGTACCCATGTGAGAGACGCAGACTCGGTCTCAACCTTTAAGTCTTTACTGAAGACTCATCTCTTCAGTGGGTCATATGATTGAGTGTAGTCTGGCCCAGGAGTGTGAGGGTGAACGGAAAGGCACTGGAACAACGAACCGCCCTTGCTGTTTCTGCCTGGCCGGTTCCCCTCTCTCCACTGGGATTCTCTGCCTCTAACCCTATTACTGGGGCTGAGTCACTGGCTTACTGGTGCTCTTCCATGCCGTCCCTAGGAGGGGTGCGCCACTTGCGTGGGTTGAGTCACTGACGTGATCTTCCTGTCTGGGTTGGCACCCCCTCCCCTTGGGTTGTGCCGTGGCAGAGATCTTTGTGGGCTATACTCGGCCTTGTCTCAGGATGATTAGTTGGTGGTTGAAGATACAGTGCCTTGCGAAAGTATTCGGCCCCCTTGAACTTTGCGATCTTTTGCCACATTTCAGGCTTCAAACATAAAGATATAAAACTGTATTTTTTTGTGAAGAATCAACAACAAGTGGGACACAATCATGAAGTGGAATGACATTTATTGGATATTTCAAACTTCTTTAACAATCTAGCTAGCTGTTTGTAATATTTTGTCTACTGAGAGAGATGTGCTTACATTAACGCTTGGTATGCTTTCGCCGAAAAGCTTTATTGAAATCTGACACAACAGGTGGATTAACAACAAGCTAAGCTGTGTTTTGCTATATTACACTTGTGATTTCATGAGAATTAAATATTTTTTTGTAATTTAATTTGAATTTGGCGGTGGTGGTTGACGACAATGATCCCGCTAACGGGATGGGTCCATCAATACGTTTTAATTGGGTTTATGTTTATAAGTAAGGTATGATGATGTTGTGTGGGATGTGAGTATGTGTTTGTATCTGGCTTTGACTTCTGGAACATGATTGACAGAGGTGTTTCTGTGGCCCATTGTGCTTCTTGTACGGTTTCTTGAGGAATGGGTTATGGATCGCTCTGTTCAGGTATTTGTGTCCTTTATTGCTTGTCCATCTTTGATGGCCTTGATTCTGGATATATGATGGATGTATTTGTTGTTGATGTATATGGGTATTTTGAAGGCCAGGTTTATTTCTCGGTTATGGATTCTTTGCAGTCGGTTCATTTGTGGTGTGAAGGCTGTGATCCAGACGAGTAGTGCGTATTCGAAGAGGGATCTGATTTAGCTAAAATATACTTTTAAAAGAGTTTCAGGTGCTGCACAATGTTTCCTTCCACGAAGTGCTTTTAAGTGATTGATCCTCTTCCGTCCTTCTCTCTGTGTTCTCAATGTGGATCATCCACAATATGTTGCTTTAAAATGTAACCCTCAGGAATGTATTTTAGATTTGTATTGTTTCGTACATACAATTTGAGGATTATGGGTTTCTTTGATTTGAGGTTTGCATTTCTGGTGAATAGGATGCACAGTGTTTTTTTTTAAGGGTTTGGCGGTTATGGAGGAAGCTTGAGATTTATGTTTCTGATTTGAGTGCGGGAGTTGGAGATTGGTGTCTGTTAGTCTATGGCCCAGTCCATTGTGCCACTTTTTTATCAAATGCCTTTTGTACCAAAGTGAACAGTTGAAAAATGTCTTACAATATTTTAAGACCATCAGAATACATTTTATGTTGATCTGTTTCTTCGGAAGCCTGTCTGGTGTCGTCCAAGAAGGACCCTGTCTTCTACATGGCAGCTAATTCTGGAGGTGAGTACCCTTTCAAATAGTTTCCCCACATGGCTGAGGAAGCGGATTCGTTGAATAGCTTTGCCAGGTTTGTGGATCATGGTGACAACTGCTGTTTTCCAGGGTTGTGTGAAGTGGCCGAGACATGAGGTGACGAGGTTGGAGAGCAGGTGCAGGAATTCTTCAGGTGCTTGTTTTAGTAGTATGGTGTCAATGTTGTCTTCCCCAGGTGCTTTTCATTTTCTTTAAGTGTGTCCTGATTTCTGATTTTCTCTGGTGAGTGGCTGATCTGCTCGTGCCAGGGAAGAGGTACGTGTCATTTGAGAGGAAAGTGGTGTTTTTGTGATTGTTACAGCATGTATGAGTTGGTGGTCTGCTGGAATCAGGAGGGAGGTACAGTAAGTGTCGGATGGCAGGTGAGTGGTGTTGCTTTTTGTATTTCTCCGTTTAATTTTTGGGGAGATGTTGGGGCAGGAGTGCACATTTTGTAGATGTTATTTTCTTCGTTATTCTCTATGGGTTGACCCTGGGCCGTTATTGAGTTGTTACGATATTGAGTTGTTACTTATGTTTCCATTAATAGTATTTATTTTCTGCCAGGTGTGTGAGTTCGAATCTTTGTCAAGCTGTTTGTAGAATGCATTCCATTCCATCTGGTAATGCAGGGTAAGTTTGTGGTTCTGGAGCTGGTTTATTTATGTTTTGGTGTGGGGGTATCTGGTCTTGATGGATCCTCTCCTTCATTTTCTTTTGTATTTGATAAGGTGGAGGAGGTGAGTTGGGAGTTGTTGTTGTGGTTAGAAGGATAGTCTCCTCTCGGGCCTGGATGAGGACATTCCCCAGCCTCTCCGCTAGCTGATCCAGCATCTGAGGTTTCTCTGTGACTGTAATGTTTGTTATGTTGCATGTAACACACTGTCTGTAGTTCTCCCGGGTGGTTTTCTTATAGTTGTGTCATTGTTTTGCAGATGCTTGTTGAAGTTGGAGGGAAAAGGAGGCGAGGATGGGAAGGTGGTCACTTCCGACTTCATGGAGCAGAGGACTAGGTCAAGGATATCTGTAGTGGAAGTGGAGGAGTGGATGTGCGTGGGCTAGTCGTTATTGATGGTGAGGTTTGTATTCTTGAGGATTTTCTTTCCCAGACTGGCTTGTGGTGTTACAGTTGAAGTCTGTTTTTGTCATTAAAATCTCTGATGGTGTCGTCGTTGTTTTCTGAGAGAGCAGGGATTCGTTTTACTGAGGGTGTTATTGTGAGTGGACAGTGATGTGGTGTGTGCATTTAAAATGACTTGCAGCTATGTACTCGTTATTGTTGAAATTTTCTTCAGTGAAATCTAAAACAGCTTCAGAGTATTCAACGCCTTCCTTTTAAAAGCTGTGCCACAACCCCCTCCAGGGATCCGAAAACATGTGGTTGTGCTTAACAAAGTTTCATTTATGGAAGCGATCATCACATTGTTTTCTTGGAGTAATTGGATCAGTTCTTCTTGATTGCTTCTTATACCTCTGATGTTGTTATGTAAAAAGATGGTTGGGGTAGCCATCTAGTTATTAAAAGGCAATAAAACTTTGAAAGGTGAGTATAATGTGGTGAGACTGGTTAAGAGGTTAAAAAGTAGTGAGTCTCTTTAAGACCCCCAAAACAATATGTAATCTTAAAAGTCTGAGTGCCTCATGATGCTGTGTAGGACACTCTTAAAGCTGCAATATGTTACTTTTTGGGCGACCCAACCAAATTCACACAAATGTTAGTTATAGATCTGTCCTTCTCATTGAACGCAAGTCTAAGAAGTGGTAAATCTGTTCTATGTGTGCTATTTCTATCCTCCCACTCTTAAGATTTGTTTTTGCGTCTTTTACTGTCGGTTTTGTACACCAGCTTCAAGAGGTCGAAAAAAAATTGTAATGAAAATATATTTCACAGCGGTTTAGATGGTACGATGATTCTTTACACTATAATAACTTATTTTCTCACATAAACTGAAATTAGTTGACGTGGGCAGCTTCCGATGACTGTATACTCTTGTTCTCCATGACCGACGTGAGTAAAACATTTAAGTGTGTTTACCCTCGCAAGGCAGACGGCATCCCTAACCGCATCCTCAGAGCATGTGCTGAAGAGCTGGAAGGAGTGACTACGGACATATTGAATCTCTCCCTGTCCCAGTCTGCTGTCCCCACTTGCTTCAAGATGTCCACCATTGTTCCTGTACCCTAAAAAGCAAAGGTAACTGAAATGACTATCGCCCTGTAGCACTCACTTCATGAAGTGTTTTGAGAGGCTAGTTAAGGATTACATCACCTCCACCTTACTTGACAACTTAGACCCACCTCAATTTGCATACCGTCCCAATAGAGCCACAGACGATGCAATCACCATCGCGTTGGACACATCCCTGTCCAATCTGGACAAGAGGAAAACCTATGTAAGAATGCTGTTCATTGGTTAGAGCTCAACCTTCAACACCATAGTACCCTCCAAGCTCATCATTAAGCTCGGTGCCCTGGGTCTGAACCCCGCCCTGTGCAACTGGGTCCTGGAATTTCTGACGGGCCTCCCCCAGGTGGTGAAGGTAGGAAACCTCACCTCCACTCCCCTGATCATCAACACAGGGGCTCCACAAGGGTGCGTGCTCAGCCCCCTCCCATACTCCCCATTCACCCATGACTGTGTGGCCACGCACGCCTCCAACTCAATCATCAAGTTTGCAGAAGAGACACAGTAGTAGGCCTGATTACCAACAATGATGAGACATCCTACAGGGAGGAGGTGAGGGCTTGGGCAGAGTGGTGACAGGAAAATAACCTCTCCCTCAACGTAAAAAAAACAAAGGAACTGATCGTGGACTTCAGTTGACAGCAAAGAGAGCATGTCCCCATGAACATTGACTGGACCGCAATGGTGAAGGTAAAAAGCTTCTCGGGATACATCATTGAAAATATGAAATGGTCCACCCACAATGACAGTGTGGTGGAGAAGTTGCAACAGTGCCTCAGGAGGCTGAAGGAATTTGGCTTAGTCCCTAAGACCCTCACAAACTTATACAGATAAACAATTGAGAGCATCTTGTAATGCTGTATCACTGCCTGGTAAGGCAACTGCACCGCCAGCAACCACAGGGCTCTCCAGAGGGTGGTGAGGTCTGCCCAATGCATTACTGGGGGCACACTGCCTGCCCTCCAGGACAACTACAGCACCTGATGTCACAAAAGGTCAAAAGATCATCAGTGACAACAACCACCCAAGCCAGGGCCTGTTCACCCCACTATCATCCAGAAGGCGAGGTCAGTAAAGGTGCATCAAAGCTGGGACTGAGAGACTGAAAAACCAATTCTATCTCAAGGCCATCAGACTGTTAAATAGCCATCACTAGCTGGCTTAGTCATCATCACTAGCCGGCTACCGCCCAGTTACTCAACCCTGGACCATAGAGGTTGCTGCCCTTTGTACATAGACATGGAATCACTGGTCACTTTAATAATGGAACACTGGCCACTAATAATGTTTATATACTCTTTTACTCATGTCATATGTACAGTAGAAGCAAATCAATCCCAGAACAACAGCAAAGGACCTTGTGAAGATGCTGGAGGAAACGGGTCCAAAAGTATCTATACCCACAGTAAAACAAGTCCTATATCAACATAACCTGAAAGGCCGCTTAGCAAGGAAAAAGCCACAGCTACAAAACCGCCATAAAAAAGACAGACTACGGTTTGCAACTGCACATGGGGACATATATCGTACTTTTCGGAGAAATGTCCTCCGGTCTGATGAAACAAAAATATAACTGTTTGGCCATAATTACCATTGTTATGTTTGGAGGAAAAAGGGGGATGCTTGCAAGCCGAAGAACACCATCCCAAGCGTGAAGCAAGGGGGTGGCAGCATAATGTTGTGGGGTTGCTTTGCTGCAGGAGGTTCTGGTGCACTTCACCAAATAGATGGCATCATGAGGTGGGGAAATGATGTGGATATATTGAAACAACATCTCAAGACATCAGTCAGGAAGTTAAAGCTTGGTCGCAAATGGGTCTTCCAAATGGACAATGACCCCAAGCATACTTCCAAAGTATTGGCAAAATGACTTAAGGACAACAAAGTCATGGTATTGGAGTGGCCATCACAAAGCCCTGACCTCAATCCTATAGAAAATTTGTGGGTAGAACTGAAAAAGCGTGTGCGAGCAAGGAGGCCTACAAAGCTGACTTAGTTACACCAGCTCTGTCAGGAGGAATGGGCCAAAATTCACCCAACTTATTGTGGGAAGCTTGTGGAAGGCTACCCAAAACGTTTGATCAAAGTTAAACAATTTAAAGGCAATGCTACCAAATACTAATTGAGTGTATGTAAACTCTGACTCACTGGGAATGTGAAGAAAGAAAGAAAGAAAGAAATCATTCTCTTTACTATTATTCTGACGTTTCACATTCTTAAAATAAACTGGTGATCCTAACAGGGAATTTTTACAAGGATTTAATGTCAGGAATTGTGAGAAACTGAGTTTAAATGTATTTGACTAAGGTGTAGGTAAACTTCCGACTTCAACTGTATATACTTTATTATAGTCAATGCAATCCAATTCAACTTGCACCGGAGCCTCCCACTCCTGTTTCTATTCTGGTTAGGGCCAGTTTGTGCTGTTCTGTGAAGGGAGTAGTAGACAGCGTTGTACGAGATCTTCAGTTTCTTGGCAATTTCTCACATGGAATAGCCTTCATTTCTCAGAACAAGAATAGACTGACGAGTTTCAGAAGAAAGGTCTTTGTTTCTGGCCATTTTGAGCCTGTAATCGAACCCACAAATGCTGATGCTCCAGATACTCAACTAGTCCAAAGAAGGGCAGTTGTATTGCTTCTTTAATCATTACAACAGTTTTCAGCTGTGCTAACATAATTGCAAAAGGGTTTTCTAATGATCAATTAGCCTTTTAAAATGTTTAGCTAACACAACGTGCCATTGAAACACAGGAGTGACGGTTGCTGAAAATGGTCCTCTGTTCGCCTATGTAAATATTCCATAAAAAAATCTGCCGTTTTCAGCGACAATAGTCATTTACAATATTAACAATGTCTACACTGTATTTTTGATCAGTTTGATGTTATTTTAATGGACAAAAATTATTTTTTTCTTTCAAAAACAAGGACATTTCTTAGTGACCCCAAACTTTTGAACGGTAGTGTGTATATTTATAAACTGGGTGGTTCGAGCCCTGAATGCTGATTGGCTGACAGCCGTGGAATATCAGACCGAATACCATGGGTATGACAACGTTTATTTTTACAATGCTAACCAGTAAAGGTACTCTGCGTTGTGTAACGGATGTGAAACGGCTGGCTTAGTTGGCGGTGCGCGCTAAATAGTGTTTCAATCGGTGACGTCACTTTCTCTGAGACCTTGAAGTTGTGCTCTGCAAGGGCCGTGGCTTTTGTGGAGCGTTGGGTAACAATGCTCGAGGGTGACTGTTGTTGATGTGTGCAGAGGGTCCCTGGTTCGCACCCGGGTATGGGCGAGGGGACGGTATAAAATTATACTGTTACAGTTGCACCGTACATAAGAACAGCCCTTAGCCGTGGTGAATTGGCAATATACCCTCAGGCCTTATTGCTTAAATATAAACACACATAATAACATCTGCTAAATATGTGTTTGTGACCAATATAATTTGATTTGAAGTATTCGGTTTTTAGCAACCAAGTTTTGGCAGGTCGATTTAAGCATAGTGAACCTTTTAAGCATCTCATCTTCCAGATCTGTTTCAGGTCCTCCTTTAAGTGAGTTGTGTTCTTGGAGGTGTTTTCACAGTGGCTGATAGTGGTGGGTGTGGTGAAGGTGAGGTTGGTGGTGGTTGCGGTAGGGGTGGAGAGGGCTATATACTGTAGGTGGGACAGTGTTTGGAGACTGAGGAGTTGGCACATTTTGCATCTTTCTTGTCGTTGGGGCACTCTTTCTGGTGGTGGTTTTCTGCACAGTGGATATGTGGTTGAACTGTTCGGCACTTGTAGCAGTGTTTTGATGGTGGGGGGGGGGGGGTTGATCTGGGGGCCCACAAAAGGGGTCACCAGTTGCCCACTTATCCATCCCAGAGAAAGTATTAAAATGTATTCACTTACCACTGTAAGTCGCTCTGGAAAATAACGTCTGCTAAATGACTAAACTGTAAATATAAATGTTCTATAGAAAGTACTACAAATGATCGAGGGATACTAGTGTTTAGTATAGCATTCTATAGTATACGACCACCACCACAGTGTCTCTCTTGTGATGTGTAGGACATTGTGTGTTTGTCTATAACTGGAGGAGTCAGTTGTGCTATTCTCTCCTTTCAGATGAAAGGCGCAGCAGCAGGGCATCGGCCAGTCTAAATGCCACATCTGCCAATGCCAAAGCTTGCCGACAGCGCCATAATGGCATTGACATGGCTCTATTTAGCCACACCATGATAAAGTCCCCCTCTATAGTCACATCTCAATGAGGTCACACAATACCCATTGTCAATCCAGTAGTGCAGCGACTCGCCACAAAGAATGAACACATCAGCGCTGTGTGTGTGCGCGTGCGTGAGGAGATAACAGAGCATTGTATCTCAACTGGACACTCTCTCAGCCAGCGGCTAGGCTAGGCTCCATCTCTCCACGCCCCACTGGGCTTCCCTCCCAGTCATCTCACACACAAATAGAAATATCCCCTATTTTGTTCAGCTGGTATCATCCATTCAATATGGCCTCTGTCTCTGTTCTCTCACCTTGTAAAGAGTCAGTGTGTTACTGTGGCTCTGTGGAATCGAGGGAGTGTCATAAACGGCACTACTTCAAAAGTAGTTCACTATGTGGAGAATAGGGTGCCATTTGGGAGACAACACCAGTCTCTTCAGTCAACCACATCAATGTGTTAGGGAATGTAAACAGGAACATATGGTGAGAGGGTTGAATTGTTACGTAACATACCATAGTTTATCTATAATTCAGATCCCCTTAAAAATGCCAAGATCGGAAGTTTTCTGGCATACAGTTGACACTGTAAAGTGGATTCTCCATACATAAGTGTACTCCTTATCTGTCATCATGCACCATAGCTAATTTGCCTGACTTATGAGGAGAGCATATTAACTTCAAATGAAGAGGGGAAAGGGAGGCGAGAGAAATGTGACAGTTATTGAGGGATTATGCGCCATCATTGACATTGGCAGAACATTTTTAGAGCTGTATTCATTATCTGGTGAATTACTCCTTTTTTTAGCTCATAATCAGCCCGCCGCGGATCAGCTTCAACGCTTCAGCTCATGTAAAATGTATTTCATGCTTCAGCTTTCATATAAGCAGACATGAAGAAGCACTCAGACAGCGAATGTGTAAGATAGCCATGCTTCAGAGACGGTTGGAGTGGTACACAGACACTGGTGGCGTGATAAGCATAAGAAATGTTAATTCACAAAAATCGTAGTCAATTCGTAGCCATCCCTCGCTGGCGAGAGAATTGAATCATACACTGATCCTATTTATATGGAGGACAGCACATTGTTAATATGTTAATGCCTCTTGTTAATTCTCCCCGGGTGATTAAATAATGGAATGACTTGACCTGACCTTCTGGAGCAGCCCGTCATCAGAATAAGGGTTAAACTATTTGAGAACATTTTGTATAATTTCAATTGCACTTAGGATCAGGACAGTGCCTGATACACCTCTAATGGCAAGCTTTTTATTTCCATGCCCTTGAACATAGTAATAGGGTGCCATTTGCGTGTTGTCTTTGGTCACACAGCTGCTCCTTGGCCCAAGCTGTGTGCGCCCATATGTTAGACATTAGAATATAATCCTACATTTAAAATCAAACAAAAAACGTGAGCTGACTCATGTCACGGAGCATGTTTTCATGTTCAAGGAGCTTAGTTATCCCAGGGAGACTTCCTGTCCCTCCTGCTGGGTAGGCGGGCCATCACCATCACATGGAGTGTGTCTGTCTGGGAAAAGGGAAGGAAGAGGAATCTGAAAATGATGAATGTGCATATGCTGCATGCAAGAGCTGGCAAACAACAGGTGAAGGTTCAATGCTTGAACACAAGTCTCCAAAGATACATTTCTCTAATCAAACACGCACACACAAATAGAGATAACAACACAGCTCCACAGAGCACAGAGTGGTGCTCGAAGGCGGGAAATCCACAGGTTCCTTCCTTCTCACTCTTACTTACTTCGCTGGATTAATGGAACTGCCCATTTTCCTTTTTCATAACTCTATAAATAACACATTGCAGTCTTGTGACTGGGCCCTCAGATCCTTCACTATAACCACATTTCCATCCACAGTTTTTATGCAAGTAAAGTCATACCAAATAAAAATCACAACAGCTGGGACAGCAACAGGAAGTTTCAGTACAATTTTATAATAATTTGTCTGTTCAACACGGTGGGATCTTTGTGTGTCGGTAAAATTAATTATGCGAGAAATGGCAGTGGAAACGCCTTTATGCGCAGATATTGGTATACTGCAATAACCGTCATATCTAATACAAACTTGGAGTCACGTGATGATATGGTGTGTCGTCCTTCCACTACAACTCGGGGAAACCATGCCGTTTTTTTGGCTGCAGATGAAATAAGTTATGATGAACATCACAGGTTGGTAAAAGTGCACAGTGATCTTGATGCTCCTTTCTAATAAATATCGAGGGTCTGATTCTGGTGACATAACGGTGCATGATTGTCATTTAAACAATAAACAATAAACATTATCTCTTATCCATAATAATCTCATCATGTAGACTAGCCTACCCACACTGTATCTGCCAGCTGTTGGCTAAGAGGGCATGTGCCAAGAACAGAGTGGGCACATTTGCTATTTAAACCCACCAGTTTTTGTGCAAAAAAAAAACTGTTGGTAGACTTGAAAATGTGAAAATGTCTCAGCAACGGTTGCCATTGCCAAAGTAATGATTTACAGAGGTGGGAAATGACTCATGTGAATGAAAAACAGACAAAGTTAAGTTGACTGAAGTTACTTCAATTGAGTTTGGTGTAGTAATTACCCTAGCCTGTGCACCATTCTGTAATCTCCCGTGGGCAGATTCTGCATGTAGACCGAGAATATGCCAGGAGTGAATGGGATGCGTGACTCCAAGCAGCATTAGTTCTGGTTTCGTCACTGGTTATTTGAAGGTATCAGGATTGGGCAAAGGCAGTGCTTAAACTGATTCGCCTCTGTGCCTACACAGATCAGAAGGGGGGGGGGGGTGGGTTACTTTGACTGAGAGTTTCCTTTTAAGAGCGTGGAGAATTAGTTTTTGACGGAACTCGTGAACACAGAAGTTAATCACGCAGCTGACCAAATGACGATTTTCTTTAACTATTCACTATCCTTGTTCCTTTGAGTTACTGCATTATTACTGCACTGTTTTCCCATCAACCTGATTGAAAACCGCTGTAGAATGGTTGCGTTTAAGAACATCTTTAATATAAGTATGAACTTGATGAATCAGATGTCAAGTGCTCAGAAAGCCTTTCTGTCTACATCTCTGTCTGTCTCTGTTAAAAAGTAAATGGCTGTAAATGATTTCAGCGACTCGAAGGTCAACCCACACACACTGGGCATTTATTCCAGAAGGGGAATCATGAGTCAGGCTTAGAGAGAGTAGCAGGGTCGGGTGAGGTCTGCCTGATGCGTTGAAAAGAGGGAGAATAAGGGAAAATTACACTGAATATCACGATTGATGGATAAGATAGAACCCTATTATGCAATCGACAGTAATGGTCACTTTATATACATACAGTGCCGTGCGAAAGTATTCGGCCCCCTTGAACTTTGCGACCTTTTGCTTCATTTCAGGCTTCAAACATAAAGATATAAAACTGTATTTTTTTGTGAAGAATCAACAACAAGTGGGACACAATCATGAAGTGGAACGACATTTATTGGATATTTCAAACTTTTTTAACAAATCAAAAACTGAAAAATTGGGCGGGCAAAATTATTCAGCCCCCTTAAGTTAATACTTTGTAGCGCCACCTTTTACTGCGATTACAGCTGTAAGTCGCTTGGGGTATGTCTCTATCAGTTTTGCACATCGAGAGACTGACATTTTTTCCCATTCCTCCTTGCAAAACAGCTCGAGCTCAGTGAGGTTGGATGGAGAGCATTTGTGAACAGCAGTTTTCAGTTCTTTCCACAGATTCTCGATTGGATTCAGGTCTGGACTTTGACTTGGCCATTCTAACACCTGGATATGTTTATTATTGAACCATTCCATTGTAGATTTTGCTTTATGTTTTGGATCATTGTCTTGTTGGAAGACAAATCTCCGTCCCAGTCTCAGGTCTTTTGCAGACTCCATCAGGTTTTCTTCCAGAATGGTCCTGTATTTGGCTCCATCCATCTTCCCATCAATTTTAACCATCTTCCCTGTCCCTGCTGAAGAAAAGCAGGCCCAAACCATGATGCTGCCACCACCATGTTTGACAGTGGGGATGGTGTGTTCAGCTGTGTTGCTTTTACGCCAAACATAACGTTTTGCATTGTTGCCAAAAAGTTCCATTTTGGTTTCATCTGACCAGAGCACCTTCTTCCACATGTTTGGTGTGTCTCCCAGGTGGCTTGTGGCAAACTTTAACCGACACTTTTTATGGATATCTTTAAGAAATGGCTTTCTTCTTGCCACTCTTCCATAAAGGCCAGATTTGTGCAAAATACGACTGATTGTTGTCCTATGGACAGAGTCTCCCACCTCAGCTGTAGATCTCTGCAGTTCATCCAGAGTGATCATGGGCCTCTTGGCTGCATCTCTGATCAGTCTTCTCCTTGTATGAGCTGAAAGTTTAGAGGGACGGCCAGGTCTTGGTAGATTTGCAGTGGTCTGATACTCCTTCCTTTCAATATTATCGCTTGCACAGTGCTCCTTGGGATGTTTAAAGCTTGGGAAATCTTTTTGTATCCAAATCCGGCTTTAAACTTCTTCACAACAGTATCTCGGACCTGCCTGGTGTGTTCCTTGTTCTTCATGATGCTCTCTGCGCTTTTAACGGACCTCTGAGACTATCACAGTGCAGGTGCATTTATACGGAGACTTGATTACACACAGGTGGATTGTATTTATCATCATTAGTCATTTAGGTCAACATTGGATCATTCAGAGATCCTCACTGAACTTCTGGAGAGAGTTTGCTGCACTGAAAGTAAAGGGGCTGAATAATTTTGCACGCCCAATTTTTCAGTTTTTGATTTGTTAAAAAAGTTTGAAATATCCAATAAATGTCATTCCACTTCATGATTGTGTCCCACTTGTTGTTGATTCTTCACAAAAAAATAGTTTTATATCTTTATGTTTGAAGCCTGAAATGTGGCAAAAGGTCGCAAAGTTCAAGGGGGCCGAATACTTTCGCAAGGCACTGTACATCATACTGCTTTCAATTTATGTAAACTGACAGTGTGTGGCAACCTCAAGAGTTTTGATGTATAGCAGATTCAAAAATCCAGTCAATTGAAATTGTATTTGTCACATGCTTCGTAAACAACAGGTGTAGATGAACAGTGAGGTGCTTACTTATGGGCCGGGCCCTTCCCAACAATGCAGAGGGGAAATAAATGAATAAATAATAGAAAAAAGAATAACAAGAAGAATAAATACACAATGAGTAACGTTAATTTGGCTATATACACGGGGTACGAGTACCGAGTCGATGTGCAGGCGTACGATGTAATTGAGATAGATATGCACATATGAGTAGGTATAAAGTGACTAAGCAGCAGGACAGATAATAAACAGTAGCAGCATATGTGATGAGTCAAAATGTGATGAGTGCAAAAAGAGTCAATGCAGAGACTGAAATAGTTAGACAACAGCTACCCGGACTAACTATTACTGAACAAAAAATATAAACGCAACAATTTTACTGAGTTACAGTTCATATACTGTAAGGAAATCAGTCAATTGAAATAAATTCATTAGGCCCTAATCTTTGGATTTCACCTGACTGGGCAGGGGCCAGCCATAGGTGGGCCTGTAGGGATCCAGGCCCAGCCTCTGGGGAGCCAGTTCCAGCCAATCAGAATTAGTTTCCCCCCACAAAAGGGCTTTATTACAGACATAAATACTCCTCAGTTTCACTGGTCTCAGGCAATCCTGCAGGTGAAGAAGCCGGATGTGGAGGTCCTGGGCTGGCATGGTTACACTTGGTCTGCGGTTGTGAAGCAGGTTGGAAAGACGTTGGAGGCAGCTTATGGTAGAGGAATTAACACAAAATTCTCTGGCAACAGCTCTGGTGGACATTCCTGCAGTCAGCATGCTGTGTTGTGTGACATTGTGTTGTGTAACAAAACTGTACATTTTAGAGTAGACTTTTATTGTCCCCAACACAAGTGGCACCTGTGTAATTATCATGCTGTTAAATCAGCTTCTTGATATACCACAACTGTCAGGTGGATGGATTATCTTGGCAAAGGAGAAATGCTCACTAACAGGGATATAAACACATTTGTGTACAAAATTTGAGAGACATTTCTGGGATCTTTTATTTCAGCTCATGAAACATAGGACCAACACTTTATATGTTGCGTTCATATTTTTGTTCAGTTTATTTAGCAGTCTCATGACTTGGGGTTATATTGTGATATCTCTGGCTTTGCATTAGAATTTTAAATTCACCCAGGATCTGTTGGCACCTAAACTAGTTCTAGACGTTGGAGGTAATAAATACATTATGAAATATCTAAGCTCATGCTTATTCTTCCATGCTTCTCTCGCCTGTAAAATCCTGTATCCCAAAGCTTGAGAGACCTCAAAGTAACCCCTATTTGTCGGTGTTGCTTTGCATTGTTTGAGTTCAGCTCACAGTAGAACTGGGCTGGCAGTGTGTCCCTATTGTCTGGCTGAATAGTTAAGAGGCCTACCAAGCATGGGGTATGTTGGCTTAGAGAAGGTGAAGGTTAGGGAACATAGAGGTTGGTAACAGATGACAGGGCTTGGGTACAGCTTTATACAAAGTATCATATCATCGTTGGCCCTAGGCCTTCAGTGGGGAGGGGGGCATGAGGCTGAGCCAGGCCTCAATGTACAATTTAACTTCTGGAAAACACAGACGTTTTGCAAAACAGTTCCATAGTAGACTAGTCATAGCTATGACTTGCCGTCTATGTGGTAGTGTTTATTAATCAGTCTGTGTAACGTCTCACTAAGGAGCCTCCATAGACATACACATGGTGTGGAGAAAAGGGATAGAGAGGGAATCAAATCCTGTATAAGTCTCCACTAATTTATGGCACCTAGTTACTGGCACTTGTGTTTAGATAAGGCAGTAAATAGAGAGCTAGGTCTGAGGTGCCAGACTAATAGATTTACTGAGGAGCTAGATGAACCAGCAAATACGGCTCTGTCTCCTCTCACTTACATTAGTGTTCCTGGTAGGGTGTTTTTGCCAGGAATTGTGTTTTTTGAAAACTGTTCCAACTACATAAAATGACACTGTATATGAAGTGTACTCCTATAGAAATTGGAACAACACTTGTAGCTTGGACTGTACATAACGTAAGGCTATTCGAATTCCTTACTGGTCACTGTGATTTGAAAGTTATTTGAATTATACTCTGTAAACAAAATAATGAACTGTATACCTCACAGTTCAGAAGATTGATTGGTCACCAGTGTGGGTAATGAATCATGTGAGGTATACACTGAGTGTACAAAACATTAAGAACACCTGCTCTTTCCCATGACATAGACCAACCAGGTGAATCCAGGTGAAAGCTATGATCCCGTACTGATGTCACTTGTTAAATACACCTCAAATCCGTGTAGATGAAGGGGAAGAGACCGGTTCAATAGTGAATTTTAAGCTTTGAAACAATTGAGACAATTGTGTATGTGTACTATTCAGAGGGTGAATGGGCAAGACAAAATATTTAAGTGCCTTTGAATTGGGTATGGTAGTAGGTGCCAGGCACACCGGTTTGAGTGTGTCGAGAAGTGCAATGCCACTGTATTTTTCACACTCAACAGTTTCCTGTGTGTATCAAGAATGGTCCACCACCCAAAGGACATCCAGCCAATGGCAGGCCAGTGGTTGAAAACGGGTCATTGATGAAAGAGGACAAAAGAGGCTGACACAAATTGTGCAGAGCAACAAATGGGCTACAGTTAGTCAACTGACAGTCCAGTACAACATTGGTGACCAAAGACCCATAAAATAATTCACAATTCGTCGTATATTGACACGAATGGCGTATGGCAGCCGACGACCTTACAGAGTTCCACTTCTTTCAGCAAAAAACAAGAAACTCTGGTTACAGTGGGCTAAGGAATGAAAACACTGGACACTGGAGAATTGGAAAAACATTGCCTGGTCTGATGAATCCTGGTTCGTGCTGATAGAAGGACTAGGGTATGGAGAGAACCACATGAGAACCTGCCTCCATCCTGCCGCGAGTCAACATTGCAGGCTGGTGGTGGTGGTGTGATGGTGTGGGGTGTGTTTTCATGGCAAACATTTAGCTTACTGCAGTGGCCTGCCCAGTCACCAGATCTCAATCCAATTGAGCATCTGTGGGATGAGATGGAACAAGCTATTCGGAGTAGAGATCCACTACCAGCCAACTTGACACAACTGTGGGAAGCATTGGAGCATTGGAGCATCGGCCAGTATCCCTGTTGAATGCTTCCGACACCCTTTGGAGTGCATGCCGTGACAAATTGAGGCTGTGGAGGACAAAAGGGGGTGCAACTTAATATTATAAAGATGTCCTAATGTTTTGCACACTCAGTGTACATGCATGGTAAGGGCTGAGTGGGCTGGGCATCCAACCCTGACATGGACACAGACACTATCGATACCAGACTCAATATGATTTGCCAGGGATGAAACTGGTTGGCAAAACAATTAACACAGCTGTGCCACAGCAATATGGCCGTCCTGTCTGAGTTTAGTTCCGCCTGCCAATCCGCTCTCCTCTCTTCCTGCCTAGAGACAGAGACTGTGTCCTAAATGACACCATATTTCGTATACAGTGCTGGATCTCGACCCCGCCCTGTGCAACTGGGTACTGGACTTATGTTTATATACCCTACATTACTCATCTCATATGTATATACTGTACTCTATACCATCTACTGCATCTTGCCTATGCCGTTCTGTATCATCACTCATTCATATATCTTTATGTACATATTCTTTATCCCTTTACACTTGTGTAAGGTAGTAGTTGTGGAATTGTTAGGTTAGATTACTCGTTGGTTATTACTGCATTGTCGGAACTAGAAGCACAAGCATTTCGCTACACTCGCATTAACATCTGCTAACCATGTGTATGTGACAAATAAAATTAGATTTGATTTCATTTGTATTCGTACCCTTTGACTTGTTTTACATTTTCTTGTGATACAGCCTGGATTCAAAATGTATTAAATATATTTTTTTCTCACCCATCTACACACAATGCTACACAATTACAAAGTGAAAACATGTTTTTTGAAAATGTTGCAAATGTTCAAAAATGTAATACAGAAATATCTAATTTACATAAGTATTCACATTCACATGTCTGGGTGAATCTCTAAGAGCTTTCCACTCCTGGATTGTGCAATATTTGCACATTATTATTTTCGAAATTCTTCAAGCTCTGTAGAATTGGTTGTTGATCATTGCCAGACAACCATTTTATTTCAGGTCTTGCCATAGATTTTCAAGTAGATTTAAGTCAAAACTGTAACTTGGCCACTCAGGAACATTCACTGTCTTCTTGGTAAGCAACTCCAGTGTAGATTTGACCTTGTGTTTTAGGTTATTGTCCTACTGAAAGGTGAGTTAATCTCTCAGTGTCTGGTAAAAAGCAGACAACCAGGTCTTCCTCTAGGATTTTGCCTGTAGTTAGCTCCCTTCTGTTTTTTTTTATCCTGAAAAACTCCCCAGTCCGTAACGATGACAAGCATACCCAGAACATGATGCAGCGACCACTATGCTTGAAAATATGGAGAGTGGTACTCAGTAATGTGTTGTATTGAATTTGCCCCAAACATAACACCTTGTATTCAGGACAAAAAATGATTTGCTTTGCCACATTTTTATTCTGTACAGCAGGGCTCTCCAACCCTGTTCCTGGAAAGCTACTGTCCTGTAGGTTTTTGCTCCAACCCTAATCTAGCACACCTGATTCTAATAATTAGCTGATTGATAAGATTAATCAAGTTAATTACAACTTGGATTGGAGCCAAAACCTTCAGGAGGGTAGCGCTCCAGGAACAGGGTTGGAGAGCCCTGCTGTACAGGCTTTTCACTCTGTCAATTAGGTTAGTAGTGTGGAGTAACTACAATGTTGTACAATGTTTTACACTACCACAGCCATTCAAATCTGTAACTGTTTTTTTAAGTCACTATTGGTCACATGGTGAAATCCCTGAGCTGTTTACTTCCTGTTCGGCAACTGAGTTAGGAGGGACTCCTGTATCTTTGTAGCGAATGGGTCTATTGATACACCAACCAAAGTGTAGATAATTGTATGTGTGATACAAATGTGAGGTAGTCATTCAAAAATCATGTGAAACACTATTATTGCACACAGAGTGAGTCCATGCAACTTATTATGTGACTTGTTTTACTCCTTGAATACTTATTGACTCAAAACATTTCAGTTTTGAATTTAATATGTAAAAAATGTGAACAAATATTTTAGGGTATTGTGTGTAGGCCAGTGACACAACAACTCAATGTAATATATTTAAAATTCCGGCTATAACACAACTAAATGTGGAAAAAGTAATTGGGTGTGAATACCTTCTTAAGTGCACTACTTTGGGTCCATAGGCCTCTGGTCAAAAGTAGTGCATTATGTAGGGAATATGGTGCCATTTGCACATAGAGTGACAGAGTGATAGAGCCTCTCTGTTATGTAATTATAGGGTCTGAGTGAGTTACTCTGTGAAATACTTCATCAGGACAAGGGTTACTTATGTTAGCTGCTAATGCCTCCTAAACCACAATTTTAAATGTAAAAAATAAACTCGGAAGCACTAGAAAACTGGCTCCAGGATGTGGAGAGAATGGTTTCTGGACTAACATTTTGGGCCCACAGTAATGTTGATAATTTCCTTTTGAGGGCTCTAATAGAGACAGAATATAGAAATGTAATTGCTCTCGACAGGATGGTTAATATTGAAGAAAGGTTTGTCTATGTTTTGCTGTGATGCCTGAAGCCCTTGCACAACAATATACAATACATTCACTCAGTATCAGGACACAATACAGCTGCTCAATATCTTGAACCACCAACACCATATCTCAATGTGCAGACACTCCGGGCTGAGAGTGGAATTGTGGATGGAGTCTGGCATAAACAAACTAAGGTTCCATGTGAGTGTACTTTCCAAGGGGTGTGATTGAATGCCCTCCTCGTGTTGCTATTTGTTTCCCTGTCTTGGCAACAATCTCCTTCTCGCCTCCAGTTCATTGTCACTTTGTCTTTGTGATTAGTCTCCATATCTACCCCCTCATTTCATATGATTTCAAACTCCTGCTCAGAGTGCTACTTGTTTCTGTTCTTATTATCACAATTATAGGGAGGCTCTGCCAAAAGCAGATGCTATTCAAAGAGACGTGTTGTAGAGGCTAAAGGACTCTGTCTGAACACGTTCTTATTAAGGATGTGTTTTGTTTTTGGCTTAAGTTTGGGCCAAAAAATAAAACAGGGAAACAGAACATTAAATGTATATATTTATATATTATGTGTACTTTCCAAGGGGTGTGATTGAATTATATAATATATATAATAAAGCTAATATGTGCACATTCTAACTCAATAAATGGCACCAGAAAGTATTTCTCTGAAAATAGCATTTATCAGATTTCCATTTAAAACTCCAGAAGTAATCTTCCGGTCCAGGGAGCAAGACACAAGACACCCACATCAGGGATCTTAACATTTTACCATACACATCAATCGTGAAGGCCGTTACCACCCTAAAACTGTCCCAAATGTTCCCTGTTTTAATTCAAATGTAGTTTTATCACTAATGCCACACTATCACTAATGCCACACAGGACTCAGAGGCCATTAAGTCTCACACCACTTTTAGAGAGAGAGAGAGAGACCCAGTTAATAAGTTGATTTCCCTGTTGGAAGCTCTCCAGTGACCGATGCTGCCGTTTTTAAATGGCATTTAATGTTCTCCTCAAGACCCAATTAGGTAATAAGCTTATCTCAGTCACCTCCATTAGAAATCACACAGGGAAAGAGTGGATTAAAAATACAATGCAAAAGGAAATGTCTAAAATTGTAATATTATTAAATATAAATTATTGAAATTCTAACTAACATAGCCTTTATTGTAATTGGCCAGTTGTAGTCCTATTTGTGGCAGAAGTTGTTTTAAGTTTTCCTAATCTCATTTCCATTTTGTAAATAGAAGGAATATCAAACATTTAAATTGTTTTAAATCGTTTCTTTGGTTTCTCTCATATTCACCTTATTTAAGAACCTGGAAACAAAACAATGTCAAAAACGTTCTGCTTTGTGGAGGACTGTTTTGTGGCGTTCTTGCTGTTTTGCAAACGCTAGCTAGCTCAAAATGTAATGGGATCATACCAAGAAAAATCTTTCAAAGTTGAATGGCAAGTCTATGCCACATCCACCTTTTATTCAAGAGTGGGAGGACGATGTGAAAAAATGGCTACACAAGACATCTTCAATTATTTTGTCTCGTCTTCTCGGTGTGGATGGGTCAGAGATGAGGAGCTACAAAAGCACAGAGGCATATCAATACCTCCACTGTGGCTAAATTGGATGGGTGCTTATTCACTGTCTTGAGGATGACAACCTGGTCTAATCTTGAATGGCAATGACGTAGGTACAGAATCACGGTGAGTTTTACAATCAAATAGGAAATGACCAACATAACCTAAACCTACTAGTTAAAAGGAAACTGTAAACTAGTCTGCTGTGAACACCATGTAAACTAGTGTTCTGTACTGTAATTGACTATTCTAACAGTGGTGTTTTGTTGAAGGTGCAGAATGCTGTGTATGGAGGGTTGACAGAGGTGTTCTGTACAGATGAGCAAATGCCAGTGGAACTCGGGGACGCAACGGAATTTAGCTCCAAAAAGGTTGAGCGAGATCTGTTTCAAACGTCACAAACCAAGTGACGAGTTCTCTGACAGCACCGCCAGCCGCTTCTCCATCTCTACCTCCAACTCCTACAACGCACTTAAGAAGAGTTTGGAAGGGGCCAATGTTCCCGTGGGGAGCCTTCTACACAAGGGCATCAAAGCTAAACCAGTCAGTCATCAGGTTCCAGCAGCACCACACAGCTACAGCAGCCTCATGGTGAACATGGCATCAGCATGCAGTGTCAGAAATGCGTGTCATTTTATGACGTTTATGTTACGGTCACTAAACCACAGAGTGCCTCCAATGCGTGGTGTGACGCGCGTGAACATTAGATCACTACTAAGCGCAGGAAAAAAAGGTTTCTGTGCACACCTCAACAAATCCCGACAACTTTGTGAGGGAGCATCTCTTCCCCAGGTTCCTCTTCCCCCTCAACGACATATGGCAAGAAGAACGAGCAGGCGGCCTACACATGGATGGAGAGCTGCAGGTTTAGTCTGGAGAGTAGAGGCACAGTAGTGACTGTCAAGGAGCCATGTCTTTCTGCAAGCCCAGATGGAGTGTTAAACTCTCAAGAACTTCTAGAAATCAAATGTCCTGTTCTCAGTACGAATTGTGAGACTCTGACTGAACTGTTCTCTGGAAAACTCACCGATGTGAAGCTGGTGGATGGGGTTCCTCAGCTGAAACCTAATGGGGCCCGTGAGTACTACATGCATGTTCTAGACAGGACTGGAGAGATGCAAACTGCTTGTCTGGGCTCAATCCGAGCAGATTGTTATTGATGTGCCTTTTCATGTAAAGTTCTGTGCTGATGTTATCCCTAAACCGAAGGCATTCTATTTCACAGATATGCTTCCAAGGATAGTAGATGAGTTCCAGTCAGGCAGACTAACTCTGTGCTCCAAATATGTTAATTTACCCTCTTGCTCTTTTGCACCCCAGTATCTCTACTTGCACATCATCATCTGCACATCTATCACTCCAGTATTAATGCTAAATTGTAATTATTTCGCGTCTATATGGCCTATTAATTGCCTACCTCCCTACTCTTCTACATTTGCACACACTGTACATAAAAACAATTATATTGTGTTATTGACTGTACGTTTGTTTATGTTTGACTCTGTGTTGTTTGATTTTGTTGCCCTGCTCTGCTTTATCTTGGACAGGTCGCAGTTTTAAATGAGAACTTGTTCTCAACTGGCCTACCTGGTTAAATAAAGGTTAAATAAAACATTTAAAATCTGTGGTGTCTAGGGGCCTAATACTTCTGTGTTTTTAAATAGTTCCTATATTTTGTGCCTTATAAAGCTCTCTGTCAGCTCTATCTTATTATCTAAACATAACTCTTGATTGGTGTTCTCTTCATATGCACATTTACCGGATTATATTTGCATAATTCTTGGTGATTTTTTAAATATCTTGCCTTGTACAGCTCTCTTCATACACGTTTATCTAATGCCTATGGATAACTCCTTCTGATTTATTTTATTAATATTTTTATTGTACCTTATCGTAGCTCTCTTCATATGGTACTTCATGAACTTATCTAAGCATACCATAATTCATCTTGCACTTGGCAAATTATGGTGTTAATAAAAACACTATGAAATTCAACTGTTGAAATTTTCTTTGATACTTAACATTTTTAAATGAAGGATGAGGAGACATGTCTAAGGGTTTTAAATGTGTTTTCAGATTCTGGGTTTGGTTTTCAAGGGCACAAATAAAGAAAACAGTGTGGCACTTCGTAAACAATTGTCTTCCCTCTTGGTCTGTTAGTCTAACAACCTAGACTTGTTTTCAACAAGAACTTCCACAGTAAGGTGAACAGTAGGCCTGATCATTTTTCATCTTCATCTGTACTGTTACTTAGGGTTGCACTATCAGTAGCAAGCTAACTTGCTTTGGCTAATGTTAGCTATTAGCTGTGTACAAGGCCAGCGGGTTGTTTGAAAGAGAAACTCGCATACAGTTGAAGTCTGAAGTTTACATATACCTTAGCCAAATACATTTAAACTCAGGTTTTCACAATTCCTGACATTTAATCCTAGTAAAAATTATCTGTCTTAGGTCAGCTAGGATCACCACTTTACTTTATGAATGTGAAATGTCAGAACAATAGTAGAGAATGATTTTTTTCAGCTTTAATTTTGTTGATCACATTCACAGTGGGCCAGAAGTATACATACACTTAATTAGTATTTAGTAGCATTGCCTTTAAATTGTTTAACTTGGGTCAAACATTTTGGGTTGCCATCCACAAGCTTTCCACAATAAGTTGGGTGAATTTTGGCCCATTCCTCCTGACAAAGCTGGTGTAACTGAGTCAGGTTTGTAACCCTCCTTGCTCGCACACGCTTTTAAAGTTCTGCCCACAAATGTTCTACGGGATTGAGTTCAGGGCTTTGTGATGGCCACTCCAATACCTTGAATTTGTTGTCCTTAAGCCATTTTGCCAATACTTTGGAAGTATGCTTGGGTCATTGTCCACTTGGAAGACCCATTTGTGACCAAGCTTTAACTTCCTAACTGATGTCTTGAGATGTTGTTTCAATATATCCACATAATTTTCCCACCTCATGATGCCATCTATTTTGTGAAGTGCACAAGGAACTCCTGCAGCAAAGCACCCCCACAACATGATGCTGCCACCCCTGTTCTTCACGGTTGGGATGGTGTTCTTCAACTTGCAAGCCTCCCCCTTTTTCCTCCGAACATAATGATGGGGCGGCAGGTAGCCTAGTGGTTAGAGCGTTGGACTAGTGACCGAAAGGTTGCAAGATTGAATCCCCATGCTGTCAAAGTACAAATCTGTCATTCTGCCCCTGAACAAGGAGGTTAACCCACTATTCCTAGGCCGTCATTGAAAACAAGAATTTGTTCTTAACTGAATTGCCTTGTTAGATAAAGGTAATAAAATAAAAACGGGTCTTTATGGCCAAACAGTTCTATTTTTGTTTCATCAGACCAGAGGACATTTCTCCAAAAAGTACGATCTTTGTCCCCTTGTGCAGTTGCAAACTGTAGTCTAGCTTTTTTATGGCAGTTTTGGAGCCGTGGCTTTTTCCTTGCTGAGCGGCCTTTCAGGTTGTCGATATAGGACTTGTTTTACTGTGGATATAGATACTTTTGTACCTGTTTCCTCCAGCATCTTCACAAGGTCCTTTGCTGTTGTTCTGGGATTGATTTGCACTTTTTGAAACAAAGTACGTTCATCTCTAGGAGACAGAACGCTTCTCCTTCCTGAGCGGTATGACGGCTGCGTGGTCCCATGGTGTTTATACTTGCGTAATATAGTTTGTACAGATGAACGTGGTACCTTCAGGCATTTGGATATTGCTCCCAAGGATGAACCAGACTTGTGGTCTACAATTATTTTTCTGGGGTCTTGGCTGATTTCTTTAGATTTTCCCATGATGTCAAGCAAAGAGGCACTGAGTTTGAAGGTAGGCCTTGAAATACATCCACAGGTACACCTTCAATTGACTCAAATTATGTCAATTAGCCTATCAGAAGCTTCTAAAGCCATGACATCATTTTCTGGAATTTTCCAAGCTGTTTAAAGACATAGTCAACTTAGTGTGTGTAAACTTCTGACCTACTGGAATTGTGATATGGTGAATTATAAGTGAAATAATTGTATTGTATATTGTATCGGCTTTTCATGACGATTGAGCTCAGTCAGAACTTGTTGCGAGCATGAGTCCATTTGGCGAGTGGGAATGACAAGTCAGTGGCTTACAGCGCATTATCTGCTGTTGAATGACAGCGCTGGCTGCAGAGTGTGTCGCGGAGTGATCTTCAAGAAAACTCCAGAAAATGATCTGGTAAACCGCAAAACACAAGGGCATCTCCCTTGCGCAGCTGCCAAACTGAGCAGAGAGCGCACAGAACAGAGACCACAGTTGCACTTGGCCAAATCAATTCATTAAATAATTCTACATTTACTCTGACACGTCGCGACCCACCATTAACAAGTCGCAACCCATACTTTTAGAAAGGCTGCAGTATTTGATCAGTGATATGCATTTTGAAGTTAGCCGTGTAGAATTTCTGCAGAAACACTACATGGTCAAAGAAAACACTAAGACGAAGGCCAGTATACAACACTGAGCTAGTGTTATTCTTCAGGATGGTGTGGGTCAATGGCTCTGCACCACCACATTGGGTTTGTTTGTGGCAGGTGGGCTTGTTGACTGGTTCTCTTGATACATAGATGTGTTCAGTCAGTGCTGTAACCTCCCATTGCCGATCAGCATCTTTATGCTTGGGTGGCATTGGCACACTCAGATCAGACTCTGCATAACCACAGTTGTCTTCATCTGTCAAACCAACATAGAGAGACCACAAGTTAAACACAATAAAATACACAGACACCCTACTGGTTATGGTTAGGTAAAAAAACAAACACTTGAACGTTTAATAATTGAGCTAGTTAGACATTTCATGAGCATCACCAGTGACATGCCAGTAATCATGGGGATAAACATGGCATGGGGGAGACAATGTCAGGCAGAAGTTGTTGGATAGCCAACAATGTAGGGACTAACTAGCTAAGATAGGTAGCTAGCTAGAAACTCTGTGTCAGATGGGCTGCCCTCAAGGTAACCAGCTAAGTGAGTGAGCTAGGTAACAGTTAGCTAGCTACAGTATGTTAGGTCTGATTTCACTATTATTTAAACAAGACCCAGATGGCAAATATAAAGTCCAATCTATCTTAAAAACTGTAGGCCTCTTACACTTCAATGTTGGGATGCAAAAATACTAGCGAAATGCATAGCACTCAGAATTAAATAGATTTTACCAGGTGTTGTTCATCCTGATCAGACAAGTTTTTTACATGGACGATACATTGGAGATAAAACGACAGCTACTAGAAATAATAGAACATCATGAAACATCCAAGAAGCCAGGCCTGATATTTATAGCAGATTTAGAAAAGGCCTTTGATAAAGTAAAACGGGTTAATATACATAAATGCCTGGATTTTTTTCAAATTCAGCAATTCTTTTATTAAATGGTTAAAAGTAATGTATAACAACAACAGGTGTAAAAGAGTAAATAGCGGCTACTTCTCAGAGTTTTGAATTGTCAAGAGGAGTTAAACAAGGGGGTCCGCTGTCACCACATCTCTTCGTTATGGCCATTGAAATGCTAGCTATTAAAATCAGATGAAATAACAACATTTGAAGATTAGAAATCCAAGGCTTAAACTGCATTGTTGGTTAAAACTTCTCAGGGATAGCCCCCCTTTTTTCAATTTTTGCCTAAATGACATACCCACATCTATCTGTCTATAGATTTATTTTAAGAAGGCACACCTGTTAATTGAAATGCATTCCAGGTGATCTCGGTAGTATACATTGACACTTGCTTCTTTTAAACGTTCCAGGTGACTACCTCATGAAGCTGGTTGAGAGAATGCCAAGATTGTGCAAAGCTGTCATATATTTTGATTTGTTTAACACTTTTTTGGTTACGGATTGGCGTCCCGTCAACAGGACAATTGCAAATCATGCAGCGTGTTATGTCAAGATCACAGATTTTTAGAGAAACAACAAATGTCGGTACATATAAGTGTCTTATATCGGCTGAAAGCTTAAATTCTTGTTAATATAACTGCACTGTCCAATTTACAGTAGCTATTACTGCGATAAAATGCCATGTTTGAGTAGAGCTCCTAACAACAAAACACTTTTTACACCTTTTTTAGGTTTGATAAATTCACCTCTGAAGGTGAAATGTGTGCTTAAATCGGAGCAAGATTACAGAGATAACATTAAGTGTTGTTTTGTTAGATGAAATCCTTTTTCATATCCTAAAAAGGTTCATATAGCATGCACGATCGATTTTGTATTTCCACTCGTTCAATTTGCAAAGAAAGGAATATGTGAAAATCTCACCCTAAACGTTGTTTCAACCAGTCAAATCACAATTCCTCAGAGATACTAGAAGATAACAATACTTCACTATATCATTAGAGGTGAAGTATATCCTATAGGACAGCATATTTGTTCAGAGAGCGACGCCGTCATGGCACGCCGATGATGCATGCGGTCATCACTTGAATGACTGTTTCTTTGTCAAATAAGCACCAATCGGGGTCAAACAAAGCTAGCTAGATAGCCATTGGCTATAAAGCTGGGCTTTATGGGAGTATCCGGAAAACATGTATATGTCGTAAAATGTAGCTACTAAACTTGTATGACAGCATGCCTTAACATTTTGGGCAAAAATTACAAGGATGTTCAGAGTTATGAAGTTATGAAAACTGGTTGTTTTGCAAATGTTGAACTTATAATATGGCTACTAATACTTGAAAAGCTAAATCAAAGTCCAAGTATACAGATTTGACAATATTTTTGCAAAACAAATGTATGAATGCAAATGTCTCCTTCACGATTTGCCCCAAATGTACCTGGGGACTTCACACCAAAAGTCTTGTAGGTCAACAGCACTGCACCCCCAACAGCAACTCGCCCAAGCTTTCCCCATTTCTCCTTCTCCCAAATCCATTCAGCTGATGTTCTGAAAGAGCTGCAAAATCTGGACCCCTACAAATCAGCCGGGCTAGACAATCTGGACCCTTTCTTTCTAAAATTATCTGCCGAAATTGTTGCCACCCCTATTACTAGTCTGTTCAACCTCTCTTTCGTGTCGTCTGAGATTCCCAAAGATTGGAAAGCAGCTGCGGTCATCCCCCTCTTCAAAGGGGGGGACACTCTTGACCCAAACTGCTACAGACCTATATCTATCCTACCATGCCTTTCTAAGGTCTTCGAAAGCCAAGTCAACAAACAGATTACCGACCATTTCGAATCTCACCATACCTTCTCTGCTATGCAATCTGGTTTCAGAGCTGGTCATGGGTGCACCTCAGCCACGCTCAAGGTCCTAAACGATATCTTAACTGCCATCGATAAGAAACATTACTGTGCAGCCGTATTCATTGATCTGGCCAAGGCTTTCGACTCTGTCAATCACCACATCCTCATCGGCAGACTCGACAGCCTTGGTTTCTCAAATGATTGCCTCGCCTGGTTCACCAACTACTTCTCTGATAGACTTCAGTGTGTAAAATCGGAGGGTCTGCTGTCCGGACCTCTGGCAGTCTCTATGGGGGTGCCACAGGGTTAAATTCTTGGTCCGACTCTCTTCTCTGTATACATCAATGAGGTCGCTCTTGCTGCTGGTGAGTCTCTGATCCACCTCTACGCAGACCACACCATTCTGTATACTTCCGGCCCTTCTATGGACACTGTGTTAACAACCCTCCAGGCAAGCTTCAATGCCATACAACTCTCCTTCCGTGGCCTCCAATTGCTCTTAAATACAAGTAAAACTAAATGCATGCTCTTCAACCGATCGCTATCTGCACCTACCCACCTGTCCAACATCACTACTCTGGACGGCTCTGACTTAGAATACGTGGACAACTACAAATACTTAGGTGTCTGGTTAGACTGTAAACTCTCCTTCCAGACCCATATCAAACATCTCCAATCCAAAGTTAAATCTAGAATTGGCTTCCTATTTCGCAACAAAGCATCCTTCACTCATGCTGCCAAACATACCCTTATAAAACTGACCATCCTACCAATCCTCGACTTTGGCGATGTCATTTACAAAATAGCTTCCAAAACCCTACTCAACAAATTGGATGCAGTCTATCACAGTGCAATCCGTTTTGTCACCAAAGCCCCATATACTACCCACCATTGCGACCTGTACGCTCTCGTTGGCTGGCCCTCGCTTCATACTCGTCGCCAAACCCACTGGCTCCATGTCATCTACAAGACCCTGCTAGGTAAAGTCCCCCCTTATCTCAGCTCGCTGGTCACCATAGCATCTCCCACCTGTAGCACACGCTCCAGCAGGTATATCTCTCTAGTCACCCCCAAAACCAATTATTTCTTTGGCCGCCTCTCCTTCCAGTTCTCTGCTGCCAATGACTGGAACGAACTACAAAAATCTCTGAAACTGGAAACACTTATCTCCCTCACTAGCTTTAAGCACCAACTGTCAGAGCAGCTCACAGATTACTGCACCTGTACATAGCCCACCTATAATTTAGCCCAAACAACTACCTCTTTCCCAACTGTATTTAATTAATTTATTTATTTTGCTCCTTTGCACCCCATTATTTTTATTTCTACTTTGCACATTCTTCCATTGCAAAACTACCATTCCAGTGTTTTACTTGCAATATTGTATTTACTTTGCCACCATGGCCTTTTTTGCCTTTACCTCCCTTCTCACCTCATTTGCTCACATTGTATATAGACTTGTTTATACTGTATTATTGACTGTATGTTTGTTTTACTCCATGTGTAACTCTGAGTCGTTGTATCTGTCGAACTGCTTTGCTTTATCTTGGCCAGGTCGCAATTGTAAATTAGAACTTGTTCTCAACTTGCCTACCTGGTTAAATAAAGGTAAAATAAATAAAATAAATAAAAAATTTATCCATCTGAAACTTTTCACATACGCTGCTGCCATCTTGTGGACACCATCGGAATTACAACCAGAGTGATGGCTAGAACTGGGACCTTTCTCTTTTATTTCAAAGATTTGTATTTTCTTCTACCAGATCTAAGTGTAACATTCTCCTACATTCCATTCCCATTTCCACAAACTTCAACGTGTTTCCTTTCAAATGGTACCAAGAATACGTATATTCTTGCTTCAGGGCCTGAGCTACAGACAGTTAGATTTGGGTAGGGAAACTGAGGGTTGAGATATGGAATTGCAGACAAGTGGGAGTGGAGTTGCTGGGTGGTTAAAGGTTTTTAAAAATTAAGTCAAAATAAAACATAACAAAAGTAAGTTTGAATGACACTGATGGGCAGTGTTGTTACAGTCAATGCCGGTTTGCTTGAGGCTGATGCCATGCAGGTGTTTGTACACATGCAATATACACACACTCTCATTCAAATGCACACATGTACACATACACAGACACATACATGCACTCAAACATATTCAGTTGGCCTTGCTGTTATGATATTATTTGTCATTGATGTCTTTTGTTTTTTGCATTGTTGTTTTCTGTTTTCCTTAGTCTTTCACTTTTTTCTCTTTTGCTCATTTTGTTGGTTGTTGGTGCATCGGAGGGGATCTTGGGGGTGGGGAATGGAATTATTTTATTTATTTTTTCTCAGGGGGGGGGACTGTGGGGGGTGTCTTGGATGGTTGAGGGCCAGCTCTTGGGGAACTGTGATGGGGGGGGGGTCTTGGAGGGCTGGTGAGAGATTTGTCAACGTGGTTGCCTCTTTGTGTCGCTCAGGATGGGAGGCTGTTAGATGACTAATGTGATGTAGCTGTTGAGCGGCTTCACTGCAAGTATATTTTATGTTTTGTATGTGTCAGTTGCCACTCCACAATCTTACTGCATCGCTCCCTCTTGCTACTCATGAAGCGGCTTAGTAAGTCCAAGATAGCCCCTTGATCAACCAACAACAGGATTAAAAAAACAAGACACCACTTTCCAACAGCAATGACAGAGCCGGTGCCAAAGCAGTCAGCTGCCATGCGATCACTTTGTGTCAAAGATAACATACCTTTACTGAGGCTTATCATTGTGTTGCACAGGATCATTCTTAATACATTGTCCATTTACTTACACAACGTGTGGTAGGTGCCTCAAACAATTTATAAATTCTCCTATCTAAGCTTCACCCTTGAGCCATGTACAAATGTACAAAGATTCTCTTCCTAGAACATCCTCCTGGGTTAGAGGTGACCTTAAACCAATTAAAAGTTTGAGCCGGAGCAGTGTTCGGTCATTGTTACCCGCCAAGAGGCGACACACGAGAGGTGAGAGAGGTGCCCCAAGTTCCACACAGGCCCAAACCATCATGCTCCAATTACACTGATGCAAGAGTTTCTGACAGAACCGTGAGAAACAGAGACGCTTCCGGAAGCATCCAGACTTTTTCAAATGGGATTAGAATGCTACCTCTTGATTCCGTCCCTGGGAGAGAGCGAACCGCCAGAGGGGAGTTGGATAACCACAGAGGAATAATTGGAGTGTGAACCTGAGATGATCAGGTGTGGAGTTTTGTAATAAGCCCTTTCCATCAGTCTACAATGAGCATTTACGTCATGTAACAGAACAACTGCTGTTGCCTGCCCATTCCGTATGGCCAAAGACAGAGTTACAGAACTGATGTATTGTCTATGGGTATTAAAGCCAAAGATCAATCTTTTTTCAACAGTTTTGTTTTAAGTTGAGGAGGCAGCATGAAATTACTGCCTTTTCTTGGCTATCTACTGTATGTGTCGCACAGTGTTGACCATGCACATAACATACAGCTCTCCCCAGGCCCATGCAGAGTCAGATGAAGGGCCTTACCTTCGGCCGCTCGTCAACATGTGTGACATCACCAGTGTGAACAGGAGGGAGCCTTGCATGCGGCCATTTCCCTGTGTGTAGAGCAAACAGCCTCGATCTCCTACAGAGAACGGCATCTCCCTCATCTGTCAGTATTAAAGGAGACCATCACTCAATCATTCAAGGCTTGGCTTCACGCTTGTGTTTTTTTTTACCAGGCTATGCTGTTTTATCTGATGTTCCATCTCATTTCAGGTGGTTTAATTAAAGGGGTTCAGTTCAGTGTGGCCAAGTTCGTAAAACATGGCGCTTGTCACGCCAGGGTTGTGGGTTCAATTCCCACAGGGGACCAGTACAAAAAAGTATAAAAATGTATGGACTCACAACTGTTAGTTGCTCTGAATAAGAGTGTCTGCTAAATGACATGAATGTAAATACAGTATCTCTATAGCTAGTTGTACTTAACAGCACTTAACCCTGAATTGAACTTTAACCTGTGCCTAGAAAAGGTATTTTGGAAATGTTTAAAAGACCTGTATGCTTAGCACTGGAATAGGGGCTTTATTAACCTTCAATGATGGGCTTGAAGCCATAAATCGCTCCTTTGAAAACTATTTCCGATAGGTTGATTAAATTGTGATTGTTATGACATTTACCTCAGACAAACGCTCTCAGAGTGTAGCTAGCTCCGAAAATGGCTTTCCCTACCAGGGCTTCCACTGTCAAATGTCAGTTTTTTACAATCCTCCTGTACGTGAAATTGTCAGAGTATCAGGGACCTTCTCAGTCGAATCACGAACCAACAGCAAACAATGGAATCTAATGAGATATGGGTGAGTGTTCTGAAGTAACACAGCCACAGGTGAAACGGTTTACAGATTGACACATGGGAAGGAAAAGAAAGCAAAAAAAAATGTTGATAAAGAACCCATTTATTTTTCATCTCTGAATTTCTTTTATTCTTACCTTTGATACTCCTCACAAAGAATATATACATTTATTTACGACTTGATCCCAATTAGGATCCTCCACTGCAATTATAATAGTTTGTTGTCTGAAGGCAAATACACTACAGGCGAAGACATAGAAGAGGAGATGTCAACAGAAGGGAACAGTAGCCATTGGGGATGTGTTGACATCATTGAGTGGAGCTGGATACATGGGAATAGAGACAGACAGACAGCTGCACACAACTGCAGCCTGACAGGCCTGGCTGTCGGTCTTTCTCCTATGATTGAGAAGTCTATTTAATGTTGACTGGGGACAAAGGGCTTTCCATCCCTCTGCTGTGACACCACCAGTCACACAACAGCTACAGGGTCACTGGCAGGATGACTACTGACAGGAAAGGGGTTCTCCATGCTGCCTGGACCCCATTGGTTGTCATGAAGCATGTAGGACAGATGCACTGTGTGCAGTGATTCAGGTTGATTATCTTCCCTCTCTGTGACTGATCCTTTGTGTGTGTTCCTGTTTTAATGTCACATGCACAATGAAATGCTTTTCTTGCAAGCTGCAAATCCAACAATGCAGTAATCAATGTAAATGTATCACAAAAATAACATAGGATAGAACAAAAACACACAAGAAACACAAGAATGAACCTATATACCGGGTCATTTCCAATCCAATATTTACAATGTGCAGGGATACCGGAGTGATGGAGGTAGATATGTATAGGGGTAAGGTGACTTGGCATCAGGATATATGATAAACAGAGTAGCAGCAGCGTAAATTATGATTGTATGTGAGTGAGTGTGTGTGTGTGTGTGTGTGTGTGTGTGTGTGTGTGCATGTCAGGGGCGCAACTTTCACTGGGGACAGGGAGGTCATGCCCCCGCCAGGAATGCTTTTCCAACTGTCTTGAAGGAGTTCCCACATATGCTGAGCACTTGTTGGTGCCTAGCTTGATTACTGTGGGCCTTTTTGCTTACTTGTTGTTGTTCTAAATAGACTTGGCATATTGGATTGTGTAGAACTGCAGGAAATTAGCATTAGATGGCCAAACCCACATTCAGGTTATTCCCCCCCCCAGTTCTAAAACCAAAGTTGCACTCCTGGTGTATGTTATGTGTGTGTTGGAGTGTCAGCGTGCGTGAGTGTGCCTAGAGACAGTGCAAAAAATAAAATAAAAATAAAAAAATACAAGGGTCAACTCAGATAGTCATCATGTTAGCTAATTAGCAGTCTTATGGCTTGGGGATGGAAGCTATGGCTTGTGTGTGTACAGTGGCTTGCAAAACTATTCCCCCCTTTGGCATTTTTCTCATTTTGTTGCCTTTTCAACCTAGAATTTGGGGGTTTGTATCATTTGATTTTCATAACATGCCTACCACTTTCAAGATGCAAAATATTTTTTGTGAAACATACAAGAACTAAGACAAAAAAAATAGTAAACTTAAGCGTGCATAACTATTCACCTATTTAAAAACAATAATGTACACGTACAGTTGAAGTCAGAAGTTTACAAACACTTAGGTTGGAGTCTAATTTTTCATTTTTCAACCACTCCACAAATTTCTTATTAACCTGTTGAGTGTAGGGGGCAGTATTTTGATGTTTGGATGAAAAACGTACCCAAATGAAACAGCCTATTTCTCAGGCCCAGAAGCTAGAATATGCATATAATTGTCAGATTATGATAGAAAATACTCTAAAGTTTCCAAAACTGTCAAAATATTGTCTGTGAGTATAACATAACTGATATTGCAGGTGAAAACCTGAGGAAAATCCAACCAGGAAGTGCCTCTAATTTTGAAAGCTCCATGTTCCATTGCATGCCTTCCCTCCATTTAAAGGGATATCAACCAGATTCCTTTCCCTATGGCTTCCACATGGTGTCAACAGTTTTTAGACATAGTTTCAGCCTTTTATTCAGAAAAATGAGCAAAAACGACGACATCGCGTCAGTGGATGGCTGGGTGCCAGCAGAGTTTTGCATGCGCAACAGCTTGGAGCAGACATTTTCTCTCTCTCTCCTATTGAAAAAGCTACGGTCCGGTTGAAATATTAACGATTATTTATTGTATAAACAACCTGAGGATTGATTATAAAAAACATTTGACATGTTTCTACGAACTTTACGGATACTATTTGGAATTTTCGTCTGCCCTGTCATGACCTCCACGAGCCTGTGGATTTCTGAACAAAACGCGCCAACCAAATGGAGGTTTTTGGATATAAAAATAATCTTTATCGAACAACAGGAACATCTATTGTGTAACTGGGAGTCTCTTGAGTGCAAACATCCGAAGATCATCAAAGGTCAGCGATTCATTTTCTTGCTTTTCTGACTTTCGTGACCAATCTACTTTGCTGCTAGCTATTTGTAATGTTATGTCTGCTGAGACAGATGTCCTCACATAAACACTTGGTTTGCTTTTGCTGTAAAGTTTTTTTGAAATCTGACACTCCAGGTGGATTAACAACAAGCTAAGCTGTGTTATGCTGTATTGCACTTGTGATTATCATCATGAAAATTAAATATTTTTAGTCATTTAATTTGAATTTGGCGCTCTGCAATTCAGCGGATGTTGACGAAAATGGTCCCGCTAACGGGATGGGTGCGCCAAGCAGTTAAACTATAGTTTTGGCAAGTCGGTTAGGACATCTTTGTGCATGACACAAGTCATTTTTCCAACAATTATTTACAGACAGATTATTTCACTTATAATTCACCGCATCACAATTCCAATGGGTCTGATGTTTTCATAAACTAAGTTGACTGTGCCTTTAAACAGCTTGGAAAATTCCAGAAAATTATGTCATGGCTTTAGAAGCTTCTGATAGGCTTATTGACATAATTTGAGTCAATTGGAGGAGTAAAAAAAAAATGTAGACCTCCACAAGTATGGTTCATCTTTGGGAGCAATTTCCAAACGTCTGAAAGTACCACGTTCATCTGCACAAACAATAGTACGCAAGCTTTAACACCATGGGACCACGCAGCCGTCATACCGCTCAGCCAGGATAAAGGCATAAAAAAGACAGACTACGGTTTGCAACTGCACATGGGGACAAAGATCATCCTCTGGTCTGATGAAACAGCAATAGTACTGTTTGGCCATAATGACCATCGTTATGTTTGGAGGAAAAAGGGAGAGGCTTGCAAGCCGAAGAACACCATCCCAACCGTGAAGCATGAGGGTGGCAGCATAATGTTGTGGGGGTGCTTTGCTGCAGGAGGGACTGATGCACTTCACAAAATAGATGGCATCATGAGGTGGGAAAATGATGTGGATATATTGAAGCAACATCTCAAGACATCAGTCAGGAAGTTAAAGCTTGGTCGCAAATGGACAATGACCCCAAGCATACTTCCAAAGTTGTGGCAAAATGGCTTCAAGAGAACAAAGTCAAGGCATTGGAGTGGCCATCACAAGGCCCTGACCTCAATCCCAAACAAAAACTTTTTTGCAGAACTGAAAAAGCATGTGCAAGCAAGGAGGCCTTCCATCCTGACTCGGTTACACCAGCTCTGTCAGGAGTAATGGGCCAAAATTCACCCAACTTATTGTGGGAAGCTTGTGTGAGGCTACCCAAAACATTTGACCCAAGTTAAACAATTTCAAGGCAATGCTACCAAATACTAATTCAGTGTATGTAAACTTCTGACCCACTGGGAATGTGATGAAAGAATTAAAAGCATTCTCTCTACTATTATTCTGACATTTCACAATCGTAAAATAAAGTGGAGATCCCAACTGACCTAATACAGGGAACTTTTACTTGGATTAAATATCAGGATGTTACGGTTTTCTTCCGTCGAAGGAGAGGAGGACCAAAATGCAGCGTGGTTATTTCGATTCATGTTTAATAAAAAGATAAACACGAACAATACAAACAATAAACGTACCGTGAAAACCTAAACAGCCTTATCTTGTGCAAACAAACACTGAGACAGGAACAATCACCCACAAAACACTCAAAGAATATGGCTGCCTAAATATGGTTCCCAATCAGAGACAACGATAAACACCTGCCTCTGATTGAGAACCACTTCAGGCAACCATAGACTTTTCTAGACAACCCCACCATACCACAATCCCAATACCTACAAAAACCCCAAGACAAAACACACCACATAATTAACCCATGTCACACCCTGGCCTGACCAAAATAATAAAGAAAACACAAAATACTAAGACCAGGGCGTGACACAGGAATTGTGAAAAACTGAGTTTAAATGTATTTGGCTAAGGAGTATGTCTACTTCTGACTTCAATTGTATACACATATATATATATATATATATATATATATATATATATATATATATATATATAATATATATATATATATACATACACACAATGCATTAGAAAGGTATTCAGACCCCTTCCCTTTTAACACATTTTGTTAAGCTACAGCCTTATTTTAAAATGTATTAAATATGTTGTTTTCCTCATCAATCTACACACAATACCCCATAATGACAAAGTTAAAACAATTTTCAATAAATATTTTCTAATTTATTAAAAATAAAAACCAGAAATACCTTATTTACATCAGCACTGACTGACCCTTTGCTACGATACTCGAAATTGAGCTCAGTTGCCTCTGGTTTCCGTTGATCATCCTTGAGAAGTTTTTAAACTTGATTGGAGTCCACCTGTGGTACATTCAATTGATTCAACATTTTTTTGGAAAGGCACACCTGTCTATATAAGGTCCCACATTGGACAGTGCATGTCAGAGCAAAAACCAAGCCATGAGGTCAAAGGAATTGTCTGCAGAGCTCTTAGACAGGATTGTGTCGAGGCACAGATCTGGGGAAGGGTACCAAAACATTTTTGCAGCATTGAAGATTCCCAAGAACACAGTAGCTTCCTATCATTCTTAAATGGAAGAAGTTTGGAACCAACAAGACTCCTCCTAGAAGGGCCTTGGTCAGGGAGGTGACCAAGAAGCCCATGGTCACTCTGACAGAGCTCCAGACTTCCTCTGTGGAGATGGGAGAAACTTCCAAAAGGACAACCATCTCTGCAGCACTCCACCAATCAGGCCTTTATGAGAAACAAGATTCATGAAGCATGGTGGTGGCAGCATCATGCTGTGGGGATGTTTTTCAGGGGCAGGGACTGGGAGACTAGTCAGGATTGAGGGATAGATGAATGGAGCGAAGTACAGAGAGATCCTTGATTAAAACCTGCTCCAGAACACTCAGGAACTCAGACTGGGCAAAGTTTTATCTTCCAACAGGACAACAACCCTAAGCACACAGCCAAGACAATGCAGTAGTGGCTTCGCTACAAGTCATCTGAATGTCCTTCTGTGGCCCAGCCAGGACCCAGACTTGAACCTGATTGAACATCTCTGGAGAGACCTATAAATAGCTGTGCAGCGACGCTCTCCATCCAGCCTGGCAGAGCTTGAGAGGATCTGCAGAGAAAAATGGGAGAAACTCCACAAATACAGGTGTGCCAAGCTTATAGCGTAATATCCAAGAAGACTCTAGGCTGTACTCACTGCCAAAGGTGCTTCAACAAAGTATTGAGTAAAGGGCCTGAATAATTATGTTAATGTGATATTTCAGTCTTTTATTTTTTACCTTTTCACACGTGCCAACAAAAATGGTGTGATCATTCTACAGTGGTCCCTGTAGTGTACACTCAAACCGGTGTGATTAGAACGCTTATTTAGAAAGTCCAGTTTAGATTGATTCAACAGTCAGTGTTTGAGCTGGCCACTGTTTTTTGACAGAAACATTTTGCACAGACACCATCCTTACAAAGTTATGTCCTGAATGTGAACAGTTTGTGAACCATGTTTGTTTTTTCGGGTCAACCATAGATCAGAAGAGAAAATAAGATGAGTTTGGTCTGTTTGCAGTATGCATGATGAAGGGGGGGTGTCTATGATCATTCACTTCCCTTCATTCACTTACAGAAGTTTACTCGAAAGATGAGTGAACCATTCCTTCACCTCATTATAACATCTTTGGTCTGACAGACATTTACGTGACAGCCAGAATGCATTGTATAATGTCAACAAACATCGCGCCAGACATAGCTGGAAAATAGCTTAGCATTAGCTCATCATAATCAGTACAACCTTTAAAAAAGTATTTTACATGCATGTAGGTGTCTATTACAATCTATGCAATAATCAGAATGCATTACTTGTCACCAGCACTTGAAAATGTGAATAAAACTATAAATACATTATGCTCCATACACACATACATACTGTATGCTACAGTAGAAACGACAACACGGTATACAGAAAGTAAGGTATTTACTTTGATAGGAACGCACACGTGTCCAAAGTTAATATTTGTAAGGAAAACAACAATGAAGGCAATGCTAGCGCCAGCCAGAAATTGCACCAGTTCGTGCAAAACTGAGCAAATGTCTGCATACTTGATCTGAGGAAACACTGGGGAGATGCTTGGGCTCTCCTCGAAGAGAGAGGGAGTTTGTTCGGCTCAGTGAAGCCTCAAACATAAATTGTCTGCAACAGTGAAATGGGCTACTTCTATCTGAATTAATGAGGAAACAGAACACACCTCATTTCAAACTTTTGTTAGGAAATGCAATTTGTTAGAAAATCATTTGAAATTGACAGCAAGTGTTAACTGACCTGTTGCGTAATAATCACATTTTGGAAGAGTGAGTGCATTCTGACATCGCATACACAAAACAGCTGGGGCGACTTTAAGAGATATTTGGAACTCACTGTGAAAAGGTTAATAAATGTAATAAATTTGATTGAGTCGTGTCATAAAGACAGTAGATCTAGCTGGTCTGTCATAAAATAATAGAGACAGTAGATCTAGCTGAAATGTCATAATATAAAATAGACAGTAGATCTAGCTGGTCTGTCATAGTATAAATGAGACAGTAGATCTAGCAGGTCTATAATAATATATTCAACCTTATGTTCCCTGTACTCTATATATATCTGTTTATTATACCTGTTGATACAAGGTTCATATGTGAAACTATTCTAACTGAACATTTTCTTTGACAGTGACACTGACTCCGAATGGGAGCCCCCAGTGCCAAGGTGTCTATCCCCCACTGAAGCTGGTTCATCCAGCTCCTGCCACAAGTGATGTTCATCTGCCCAAATGTATTTTTGCAGGCATGGATATGCCTCAGGGCCAAAAGGGCACAGCATGAGGCGTTGCTGTGTTCTTTGCTAAATGAAGTCCCCCATCACCTGCACCACATGCTTGGTGACCCTCTGCTTTACAGCGGAAAGAGACTGCTATGGCACCTGGCATCAGCAGCACAATATTGTGTAGAGGACTGAGGGTCTTCCAAATATTGAAAGTGTTATTTTGTAAATGTATATATACATTTTTTCATATTTTTTTCTCAATTTTTGGGGGGTGTGTGTTAAAATACCATTTTGGTATTTTGTATATAGTTATTCCATTCAAAATGTAGAACTTCACCAATTTGGCCACTTTTTGGGCTACTTGTGTGGGACACCTGGGTGACTTCATGATAAATGTCATGTAGCACACTCATTTTGGAAGTTATCATTCTGAAACAAGTACTGTTGCCCTCTTATGTTTTTCACTGAAATTGTCCCCATCGTCCTATCTGAATGTTTGTTTTGTCTTGTTTTGTCTTGTAAAGATGATGATACAACAATAAAAATGAAAACAAAATGGTGTTTTCATTGTATTATCTAAACCAGATCTATTGTGTTATATTATCCTACATTCAATTCACATTTACACAAACTTCAGAGTGTTTTCTTTCAAATGAATTTAAAAATATGCATATCCTTGGTTCTGAGCCTGAGCTACAGGCAGTTAGATTTGGGTATGTCTTCAGGCGGAAATTGAAAAAAGTAGGGTGGTAGCTGTAAGAGGTTAAATTCTTTGAGGTATTTTCTGAACAGCTTCTCGCTTCTTTGTTTCTCCAGTTTGACCACACCGTTTACACACTCAATTGTGGCCCCCAAATAAAAAATGACAGTTGGAAATCCGAAGCAGAAAATATGTGATTCTTGTTGCTAGGCTACCACTTAAAGTACTTTCAGCTTGGGGTTTGCGCTCGTCTTTATTCAATGGGAACAACAAAAATTATAATTATATGTATGTAATATTTGTCAAATTATTGAACATGTTCTCAAATAAGCATCAGAAATTGTGCTTATTTAGCATATCAAAATCCTAATATGGACCTCAGTCAAGAGCATATCCATTGTATGTGCTGAGAAGATTTACTATGAAGGCCTACTGTCAGTATTTGTCATCATATAGAGAAAATAAGATGTCCACATAGGCCTATCTCAGGATATCTAATGAGTCAATATCCAGCCATACCATGTATGATATCCGGAGGGAATCCAAAAATGATATGTGCAGTGACAAATATGTTGTTGTTTTAGCTCTGTACTCCAGCACTTTGAATTTGAAATGATACAATGACTAGGAGGTTAACCTTAAGAGTGAGTCAATATAAGTAACACAATGAAAAAAATCCCATCAAAATCCGTCAGTTTAACCTACAGATATGTTTTTTTTTGCATGGGCTGCCTATGTTGGCCTTCCGCATCTGCGGTGGAAGGTGGCCGAGCTACAGCTGTTTGTCAGACCACGAGACATCCCGAAATCCACAAAAACATCTGTGGCGTCCAAACGGTTTGGCCTACAAACCAGTCTATGGAAAGATGAGACTGTCACAAACATGGTGGTGTTCTCCGTTTTGCTCTTACGACCCACGCAAGCCGTAGTTACACTGCATTTCTGAGATCTCTATTTAAAAAAAAATGTCCAACAGTGATATTTTCGCACATCATCATCATCTGATCCAGGAAGGAATTTTCTAAATGACAGTCAAGTGATGAACAGCTGATAGCAGCCCAAGTGCTGGAAAAAAAGGTGTACACGAGGAAAAAGGTGTACACGAGGAAAAAAGGTGTTCACGAGGATCATCCAGAATATTTTGGTGTCTCATTCGTTACGCTTGTGAAGACAGGTGTACCTATATCCACATTGGGTATAATATCCCTAGCGAATTGATGTTGATCACCTGTTGTTGTCTGCTTGATTTACAGCAGGGTCTCGTTAGATTTAACAGAGAAAGCATCAAGGTAATGAGTTCATGTTTTTGTGCCTCTGATTGGACAGTCTACTGTGCACAATAGTGTAGCACAGGAGGCTGCTGAGGGGAGGCTGGCTCATATAAATTGAATGGCATCCAACACATCAAACACATGGTTTACATGTGTTTGTTGCCATTCCATTTACTCCGTTCCAGCCATTACTATTCCAGCCATTACTATTCCAGCCATTACTGTTACCAGCTATTGCTATTAAGGTGCCACCGGCCGCCTGTGTTGTGTTGGATAGACTATTACGCGACACCCAACACTATTCCTATGAAATATTTTGGATATAATGACAACAAACTACATAGCCTAGTGGACTTCTTCACAATATCAGACCCGCTGTCACGCCCTGACCTGAGATTTCTGTTTTCTTTATATTTTGGTTAGGTCAGGGTGTGACTAGGGTGGGTTTTTTGTATGTCTATGGGTTTTTGTAGGTCTAGGTGATTTGGCCACCGACCGACCATCCACTGGACCTAAAACAAAGTTTACAATGCTTTAAAAAAAAATATATATATATATATATATATATTATGTAAGCGTGAACAAAATGTAAAAAATTAAAAACAAGGCAAAACAAGCTCACATTTTAGTCTCTGACCGGGCAAGAAGAACAAGGCATCCGCAGGTCACAATCAATAAGCACATCATCAAACGTAATGCCCCCCCCCCCACCCCCACACAAAAAACAAACACAAAGAAATGCTCCTCCAACCCCTAGTCACAGGGGGGTCAAATACAGACTTGTTTTAGTTTTAATATGAATGCCATCAGAGGATGGACTGTTTAAAGTAAGACCGGAATGGAGCCCAAGCCTCATAAAACAGTTTGGGGTTCCCACGTGTATTCAATTAAATGTTTTTCTAGTTTCAGAGAGCACAACACATCTCTCACCCAATATTTATAAGATGGGGGAACTGCCATCTTCCAGTTCTGTAGTATTAGCCGTCTAGCTAAAAGAGTTGTGTAAGCAACAGTGTCCGACTGGATTCTTGATAGGGGGGGCACCTATGGGCAATACTCTAAAAAGGGCTTTAAGGGGAGACAGATCTATAACAGTGTCATATATATCAGAGAAACATTTAAATATTAATTCCCAGAAACCTAACAGTTTGTGACAGCCCCAAAACATATGATACAGTGTGGCTGGTTCTGTTTTATATCGGGCACAGATTCCCAGGTGTCTTCCCCAAGTTCCTCCCCAAATCCTTTTCCCATCGAGTCTGTACAGGCACCAAAGAAGGGTTCTGTAAGTCATTAATGATTGCATATACATCTGAAATTGCGCCCCTAGGAAGCTTGTTCAGCTCAAAGATGCTCTCTATAGCTGTATTCGCAGGCCTATGGGGAAATGCAGGTGTGTTAGCTCTTGACAAAGTTCCTAGTCTGGAGATAAAAAAAGTGGGATTGGGGGAGGTTGAACTTTTCCTGTAGCTGAGCAAAAGAGGCAAATGTGTCATCAAATAATAATTGGGCTAGTGAGGATAAGCCTAGTGAGTGCCAGATGTGAAAAGCCCCATCATTTAAAGATGAAGGAAATAAAATGTTCTGATTGATTGGGCTTGATAGAGAAATGCCTTGGAGGCGAAAGGCTAAACAGAACTGATTCCAAATTTTAAGAGACTGCTTTACAATTGGGTTGACACACCTTTTTCCTAGGGACACTGGGAGAGACGAGCACAACACATAAGAAAGTGCAGCAGGTTTACATGATTCAGACTCCATCTGGACCCAGAGTGGTCTGGGGCCAGTAGGATCAGTCTGCAGCCAGTACAGAAGGGCTTTGAAATTTGCAGCCCAATAGTATGTCTGAAAATTTGGTAGGGCTAAACCACCCAATGCCTTCAGTAAATGTTTTCTACCAATCCGTGGTACCTTGCCATCCCAAATAAAATACACAAATGTTTGATCCAGTGAATTAAAAAAAGATTTTGGAATAAAAATGGGTAAACATTGAAATAAATATAAAAATCTGGGCAACACATTCATTTTAATGACATGAATTCTTCCGATAAGAAAAAGAGGTAGCGAATTCCAAAAAGTCAAAGATTGTTTCAAAATGTCTGCTATAGAGCAACAATATTTTCCTGAAACAAATTTGAATATTTCCTTGTCACTTAAACGCCCAAGTAAGTGAATTGATCCCAGACAATCCTAAACTGAAAACTTGTAAAAGAGCACTTTAAAGCAGCCTTATTTACAGGAGAAAGCGCACTCTTGACTAGATTCAGCTTGTAACCTGAGCTTGATCCAAACTTTTTAAGAACAGATAAGCACGTGGCAATGACGTATCAGGGTTGGAGATAAACAAAAGGAGGTCGTCAGCATATAGCGAGACTTTCTGCTCTAAGCTCGTCCTGATTATACCACTTTATTTTAAGAATGTGAAATGTCAGAAAAATAGTAGAGCGAATTATTTATTTAAACTTTTATTTCTTTCATCACATTCCCAGTGGGTCAGGAGTTTACATACACTCAATTAGAATTTGGTAGCATTGCCTTTAAATTGTTTAAATTGGGTCAAACTTTTTGGGTAGCCTTCCACAAGCTTCCCACAATAAGTTTGGTGAATTTTGGCCCATTCCTCCTGACAGAGATGGTGTAACTGAGTCAGGCTTGTAGGCCTCCTTGCTCGCACACACTTTTTCAGTTCTGCCCTAAAATGTTCTATGGGATTGAGGTCAGGGCCTTGTGATGGCCACTCCAATACCTTGACTTTGTTGTCCTTAAGCCATTTTGCCACAACTTTGGAAGTATGCTTGGGATCATTGTTCATTTGGAAGACCCATTTGTGACCAAGCTTTAACTTCCTGACTGATGTCTTGAGATGTTGCTTCAACATATCCACATAATTTTCCCACCTCATGATGCCATCTATTTTGTGAAGTGCACCAGTCCCTCCTGCAGCAAAGCACTCCCACAACATGATGCTGCCACCCCTGTGCTTCACGGTTGGGATGTTATTCTTCGGCTTGCAAGCATCCCCCCCAGGTCTTGGCTGATTTCTTTTGATTTTCCCATGATGTCAAGCAAAGAGGCACAGAGTTTGAAGGTAGGCCTTGAAATACATCCCACGTACACTTCCAATTGACTCAAATGATGTAAATTAACCTATCAGAAGCTTCTAAAGCCATGACATAATTTTCAGGAATTTTCCAAGCTGTTTAAAGGCACAGTCAACTCAGTGTATGTAAACGTCTGACCCACTGGAATTGTGATACAGTGAATTATAAGTGAAATAATCTGTCTGTCAACAATTGTCTGAAAAATTACTTGTGTCATGCACAAAGTAGATTTCCTAACCGACTTGCCAAAACTATAGTTTGTTAACAAGACATTTGTGGAGTGGTTGAAAAACGAGTTTTAATGACTCCAACCTAAGTGCATGTAAACTTCCGACTTCAACTGTATATGTATAGGTGATCCTGGGAATCAACCCCACTATCCTAGTGTTGCAATGCTCTTCCAAGATGCAGGACAAGGTTATAAATGCTTTGTGAAAGCACAATTTAACATGATTTATAAAGCCTTTATTAAGCGGTGCTTATGCCCCCCTTTGTAAATCACAGGTTTTAAGTCACATTTGACATTGGTGGTTATGTCATACAGTTATGCCACATTTATGAACCCTTTATAGAGCATGACATACAGTTAGAGATGATTTGTGACACATTGATGAAGTGTTTCTGAAGGCCTTATGTAGGCTTTATGAAGCATTTTTAAGCTGCACATCATTTAAGCGGGACCGATCCTTGTTTGTATTTCACACAGAGAGTTAGACAACAGCGGCTTCTCATCTCTCAACAGTAGCTCTGTTGCCAGGCAGCTGGCCTCCCAGTGTTTATTTGGGCTGTGACACAGACAGTATGTGACATTGGGGATGCTCCCCTCTTTCCATCACACATTGATTGTGTAAATTATTCACCAATGATTACACTCCCTGTATAATTAAACTGGTGGACATCTACACTTCCACATGGTCTCTTAGCAACCACTGTCTACTACTGCATCCACAACAGTAATATTAAATGGCTATCTTTATTCAGAAACATCCAATTGCCCTTAAGCTAATAAATGATCTACTTTGACAAAGTGTCTCAATGTTGTGATTACTAGTTACACAGTCAAAACTACTGTTTTCTAACTGAATCTGTTTTCCAAACATTCACTTCAGTCCAGATGCCAGAAAAGTGGGGCAACAGTTTTGCTTTGTGGTTTGATCCAAACATCCCTAGCTGTCTTCTTCCATTACCCCTCTTCCCTAAAGAGCAAGCTTGGGGTCTCTGAGCCCTGTGTGTCAGCCTGGATGGAAGGCAGACATCCCCAGCCAGGTCGCTAGGCTGCAGGCAGGCAGTGGCAGACCAGTCTAGGTCTTAGTCACTACACACCCGGCTGGTGGCTCATTTCAAGTGGCATCTCTCCAGTAGATGAGACTAGGGGGATCAGTCAGAGAGATGGCTAGGGAAAATCATGAGGCTATGATTGGTATTCTGTTACTGTTCAGAGCCACTGAGGATGGTTCAGTCTTCAGTCACCCCTGTGGTTACTCTGAGGTGAGATGCATCAGAACCTTTTTGGGGGTTGATTTAATGGATTCCCCACTGAAGCGCTCTGTGGCGGTGTCCCAGTGGCACCCTATTCCCTATATAGTGGAATACTGTTGACCAGAGCCCTATTCCCTATATAGTGGAATACTGTTGACCAGAGCCCTATTCCCTATATAGTGGAATACTGTTGACCGGAGCCCTATTCCCTATATAGTGGAATACTGTTGACCAGAGCCCTATTCCCTATATAGTGGACTACCCTATGGGCCCTGGTCAAAAGTAGTGCACTACACAGGGAGTATAGTGTCATTTGGGATTCAATCTGTGTGTGGGGGATAGTCAACAGAATGTTTCACATTGTTCTCACTTGATGATCTGCATTCTGTTTGAATGGAAGACATTTATTTGACCTTAAAGGCCCAGTGGAGTCAAACTAGATTGTTGCTGTATTTTATATACACTGAGTGAACAAAACATTACGAACACCTGCACTTTCCATGACATAGACTCACCAGGTGAATCTCGGTGAAAACTATGATCCCTTTTGATGTCACTTGTTAAATTAACTTCATATCAGTGTAGATGAAGGTTACAGAAGCCTTGAGACAATTAAGACATGGATTGTGTGTGTGCCATTCAGAGGGTGAATGGGCAAGACAAAATATTTAAGTGCCTTTGAACGGGGTATGGTAGTAGGTGCCAGGCGCACCAGTTTGTGTCAAGAACTGCAACGCTGCTGGGTTTTTCACGCTCAACAGTTTCCCGCATGTATCAAGAATGGTCCACCACCCAAAGAACATCCAGCCAACTTGACACAACTGTAGGAAGCATTGGAGTTAACATGGGCCAGTATCTCTGTGGAACGCTTTCGACACCTTGTAAAGTCCATGCCGTGACGAATTGAGGCTGTTCTGAGGGCGGGGGTGGGGGGGGGGGGTTCTTAATGTTTTGTACACTCTGTGTATATTTCCACACTATGAGATTGGAAAAATACTGTGAAAATGTGAAAATGATGATAAGGCCCTGTTAGTGTTAGAGCTGTTGAAAATCCAGCCTTTTTTGGATGGCGTTTTGAACTTCCATGGTGACATCACCATGCATAAATTAGTTAACCTTTTGACGCATATGATCACATATTTGTAATCATTTTTGAGTGGTCCCTGCAGCGTATCATTGCAAATATGTGATTGGAACAGTCGCAACAGAACATCTACATATGAATGGCGCCAGAGGAGATGGCTGCCATTTTACGGGTTCCTATCCAATTGTGCTATTGTGTGTGTTTTTTCTCATTATTTGAAACTTATTTTGTACGTAATGTTTCTGCCACCATCTCTTATGACCGAAAAGAGCTTCTGGATATCACTCACATTGTACTGGAACATAGATTTTTTTTCTTTAACGAGTCAGATGTGAAGGATTTACTTCAGACACCAGACAAGGCCCAAATCCCCGTTATTCGGATGAAGTAGAGACAGAGATATCGGGGACGCATCCCGGAGTCGCCTCTTCACTGTTGACGTTGAGAGGCCTCCCACTCCTCTTTCTATTCTGGTTAGAGCCAGTTTGCGCTGTTCTGTGAAGGGGTAGTGCACAGCGTTGTACGAGATCTTCAGTTTCTTGATAATTTCTCGCATGGAATAGCCTTCATTTCTCAGAACAATAATAGACTGACGAGTTTCAGAAGAAAGGTCTTTGTTTCTGGCCATTTTGAGCCTGTAATCGAACCCACAAATGCTGATGCTCCAGATATTCAATTAGTCTAAAGAAGGCCAGTTTTATTGCCTCTTTAAATCAGGACAAAAGTTTTCAGCTGTGGTAACATAATTGCAAATGGTTTTCTAATGATCAATTAGCCTTTTAAAATGATAAACATGGATTAGCTAACACAACGTGCCATTGGAACACAGGAGTGATGGTTGCTGATAATGGGCCTTCATAATTCGCCTATGAAGATATTCCGTTAAAAGAAAATCATCAGTTTCCAGCAACAATAGCCATTTACAACATTAACAATGTCTACACTGTATTTCTGATCAATTTGATGTTATTTTAATGGACAAAAAATGTGCTTTTCTTCAAAAACAAGGAAATTTCAAAGTGACCCCAAACTTTTGAACGGTATTATATATATATATATATATATATATATATATATATATATATATGTACCGGTCCAAAGTTTGGACACACCTACTCATTCAAGGGTTTTTCTTTATTTTTACTATTTTCTATATTGTAGAATAATGAAATAACACATATGGAATCATGTAGTAACCAAAAAAGTGTTAAACAAATCAAAATAGATTTAGATTTTAGATTCTTCAAAGTAGCCACCCTTTGCCTTGATGACGGCATTGCACATTCTTGGCATTCTTTCAACCTGCTGGAATGCTTTTCCAACAGTCTTGAAGGAGTTCCAACACAAGCCTCCCCCTTTTCCTCCAAACATGACAATGGTCATTATGGCCAAACTGTTCTATTTTTGTTTCATCAGACCAGAGGACATTTCTCCAACAAGTATGATCTTTGTCCCCTTGTGCAGTTGCAAACCGTAGTCTGTCTTTTTATGGCGGTTTGGAGCCGTGGCTTCTTCCTTGCTGAGCGGCCTTTCAGGTTATGTTGATATAGGACTCATTTCTTCAACGATCTTTGTCCCCATGTGCAGTTGCAAACCGCAGTCTGGCTTTTTTATGGCGGTTTTGTAGCAGTGGCTTCTTCCTTGTTGAGCGGCATTTCAGGTTATGTTGATATAGGACTTGTATTACTGTGGATATAGATACTTTTTCTACCTGTTTCCTCCAGCATCTTCACAAGGTCCTTTGCTGTTGTTCTGGGATTGATTTGCACTTTTCGCACCAAAGTACGTTCATCTCTAGGAGACAGAACGCGTCTCCTTCCTGAGCTGTATGACGGCTGCGTGGTCCCATGGTGTTTATACTTCCGTACTATTGTTTGTACAGATAAACGTGATACCTTCAGGCGTTTGAAAATTGCTCCCAATTTGTTTTCTGAGGTCTTGGCTGATTTCTTTAGTTTTTCTCATGATGTCAAGCAAAGAGGCACTGAATTTGAAGGTAAGCCTTGAAATACATCCACAGGTACACCTCCAATTGACTCAAATGATGTCAATTAGCCTATCAGAAGCTTCTGATAATGACATAATTTTATAGAATTTATCAAGCTGTTTAACTTCTTATGGCTGCAATCACGTTAATGGGAGCGATGTGACAACAGCCAGTGAAAGTGCAGGGCGCCAATTTCAAAACATCAAAAATCTCATAATTAAAATTCCTCAAACATACATGTATCTTATACCATTTTAAAGCTAATCTTGTTGTTAATCCCACCACAGTGTCCGATTTCAAATATGCTTTACAGTAAAAGCACCACAAACGATTATGTTAGGTCACCACATAGCCACAGAAAAACACAGCCATTTTTCCAGCAAAAGATTTTCCAGCCAGAGTCACAAAAACCACAAATAGAGAAAAAAATAATCACTAACCTTTGATCATCTTCATCAGATGACACTCATAGGACTTCATGTTAAACAATACATGTATGTTTTGTTTGATAAAGTTCATATTTATCAAAATATGAGTTTACATTGGCACGTTACATTCACTAGTTCCAAAAACATTCAGTGATTTTGCATAGCCACATCATCCAACAGAAATACTCATCATAAATGTAGATGATAATACAAGTTATACACATGGAATTATAGATATACCTCTCCTTAATGCAACCGCTGTGTCAGATTTCAAAAAAACTTTACAGAAAAAGAAACCCATTCAATAATCTGAGACGGCGCTCAGAAGTAAAAGTCACAATAGCCGCAATTATGGCGTCAACATAAACAAGACATTACATGATAAATATTCTCTTACCTTTGATGGTCTACATCAGAAAGCACTCCAGGAATCCCAGGTCCACAATAAATGTTTGTTTTGTTCAATAATGTCCGTTATTTATGTCCAAATACCTTCTTTTGTTAGCGCGTTTGGTATACATATCCAAACGCTCATTCTGGTCAGCATTACATCGGACAAAAACTTCAAAAAGTTATATTATGCGCTGTACTGCAGCGCCAGCTGCGCCACCAGAGACCCTGGGTTCGCGCCCAGGCTCTGTCCCAACCGGCCGCGACCGGGAGGTCCGTGGGGCGACGCACAATTGGCTTAGCGTCGTCCGGGTTAGGGAGGGCTTGGCCGGTAGGGATATCCTTGTCTCATCGCGCACCAGCGACTCCTGTGGCGGGACGGGCGCAGTGCACGCTAACCAGGTCGCCAGGTGCACTGTGTTTCCTCCGACACATTGGTGCAGCTGGCTTCCGGGTTGGATGCACGCTGTGTTAAGAAGCAGTGCGGCTTGGTTGGGTTGTGTATCGGAGGACGCAGGACTTTCAACCTTCGTCTCTCCCGAGCCCGTACGGGAGTTGTAGCGATGAGACAAGATAGTAGCTACTAAAAACAATTGGATACCACAAAAAGGGGGTAAAATAAAATTAAAATAAAAAATAAAACAATTATATTACAAGTCGAAGAAACATTTCAAACTAAGTACAGAATCAATCATTAGGATGTTTTTAACATATAGCTTCAATAAAGTTCCAACCGGAGTATTCCTTTGTGTCTTCAGGAGCAATGGAACACAAGTGGATACAATGAGGAATAAGCGTGATCAGAAAATGGCTGACTGCCAGACACCTGATAGATTTCTGACATCTAGTGGAACCCCTAGGCAGTGCAACATCATTAATATCTCAAGGGGATTTCATTGGGGACTCTGGTGAATACATACTGTACAAAGCTCAGATTTCTCACTTCCTGTTTTGATTTCTCCTCAGGATTTTGCCTGCCATGTGAGTTCTGTTATACTCGCAGACACTCCCCAACCAACCTGACAGAGGTTGAGGGGATCTACAGAGAAGAATGGAAGAAACTACCCGAATACAGGTGTGCCAAGCTTGTAGCTTCATACCCAAGAAGACTCGAGGCTGTAATCGCTGCCAAAGGTGCTTCAACAATGTACTGAGTAAAGGGTCTGAATACTTTGTATTTCAGTTTTTTATTTTTAATACATTTGAAAAACAAAAAATAAGCTGGTTTTGCTTTGTCACTATGGGATATTGTGTGTAGATTGATAAGAGAAAATATATTTTTAATCAGTGTTAGAATAAGGCTGTAATGTAACAAAAGGTGAAAAAGTCAAGGGGTCTGAATATTTTCCGAATGCACTGTATCTCCATATCTATCTCCTTGGAATGTTCTCTTCAAATCAAATCAAATTTTATTGGTCACATACACACAAAACAGCTTCTCTCGGTCCCAGCTTTGATGCGCCTGTACTGACCCCTGCTGCAGTGTGTGCAAACCTGGTCAAGAACTACAGGAAACGTATGATCTCTGTAATTGCAAACAAAGGTTTCTGTACCAAATATTAAGTTCTGCTTTTCTGATGTATCAAATACTTATGTCATGCAATAAAATGCAAATTAATTACTTAAAAATCATACAATGTGATTTTCTGGATTTTTGTTTTGGATTCCGTCTCTCACAGTTGAAGTGTACCTATGATAAAAAAAAATTACAGACCTCTACATGCTTTGTAAGTAGAAAAACCTGCAAAATCGTCAGTATATCAAATACTTGTTCTCCCCACTGTATGTATGACCGCTAGGGCCGGGAAATTAAGTTATATCTACAGCGACCCTTTACAGACATAGAACACAGCTACAGTAACATGTTGATAATTGATCCCTTTTCAGATAATTCTAAAATGTTCCGCATCAGGAGCGTCTGTTCCCTTTCAGATAGTAAAATTCTGCTACCGCATATAATGTTCTATTGTTTCCCTGACAACAATAAATGCTGCTGATTGATGCGCTGCTGTGTTATTTATTCTGTTTTTAAATGGTAGGTTAACTAGATGCGCTTTCTTTCTACTAAATGTATTGTTAAGTCACGATATTTAACAAACTTTAAAGTACTTTTTTAGGAAAGAGTGGTCTGCTCGCAGGCAACAGGCAGGTTAGGTTTGACGGTTCTGGTCGCCCAGTGATGGAAGTTTGTCCCGCTTCTGAAACGGCATTAATAACATTACTTTACCAACAAGTAAAATGTCGTTCATGTCTCCAGAGAAGGTTTCGTGTCGCGATTAAAAGGCCGTAGTGTAGCCTATCCTAACAGACATACAAACACGCCATAGCCGAGGCGCTTTCAAGGAGCCACATATCATTATATCCAGTGCTTGACTTAGGCTGGAGCTGTCGGGAGCGCAGAATGGCACTTCTCATTTTTTGTGGAATTGCATACCAGCTCCTCTACAAAACAAAGTAGTCTATCGCTGGCCCAGATTCACACAAGGAGGCAAAAAAGTTGATCCAAGCGGAACGAAGGCGGGTTCTGCATTGAATAACAATGGATAACATATTTTAGCAATGTCTGAAAATCCAGTCTTTTTGGTCTGAAATTCTCCATGTTATTCAGGACATCACAAAGACCCATGTCATCTCCTTCTAGGTATTGTTCCTGTGGATACATTCCCATCCTCTCTACTTAAATTGATAGATCATCTTTTAGCAGCAGCAAGAAAATGTGTAACAAAATGGTGGGAAAATGAACATGCACCCTCAAAAGATATGTGGTCAGGTCTATACGGGGAGCTTGCTGACATGGAGAGAATTACATCAGTCTTGCAACATAGACAGCATAGGTATGAAGGTGTCTGGTCAGAGTTCCTGACATATCGTACGGGTCTCATTCTGTAATTCATGGGCTTTTTGTTAGTTTCTGCTGTTTTTGTGTGGCTTTATTCAAATTGTATACTTTTTCAGACTCTTGAAATTTTTGATCTATACAGTCGAAATGTACCCTTAACATGTGAATGTAACTACGCTCCTTAGTAAAGACAGAAAATATAATTTGTGTTTGTATGGTACATGTTCCTTATGTGTTCTTTAATAAAAATGTATGTTTAAAAAAGAATAGCAATGGATAGTGGGCATTCATTTCCTAATTCCATTTTGTAGAAGTTTATTTGCCGCTAGTCTGTGAATCTGCTTGACAGTGGGCTGTTTGAGATTGTGCAGATTGAAAATGCGCCAGCTGGCATAATGTGCTGTTCCAAGTTGTCAAATGAGGGTTTGTAAAGTCATAATTTTTGTTAATGGAATTCATGAAGGCACACTTTTAAATATGATCAACCTCTTAAAAAAATCGACATACCAACCCTTATCGTCATGCCCCTTCAGTGCTTGTCTGTGTGTACTGCGTGTGTGACAGTGTGAGTGGGCCATTGCAGGAGGAGAGAGAGAGACATTCCAGCAGCACGTGTAAAATAATGTCTGACAACAGACTAACTAGATAGCCAATTCAAAACATAACTCGTAGCAGTTTCTCACTAGTTAACAAAGCATTAATGTCATTGTTGCCTTTCCACCGTCACTGTAGATAGCCTAAATAAATCTGCACAGTTGGAACGCTGAGATTCCCCTCTATTAAGCAGCAGCTATGTAATTGCGACAACGTTAGTTTTATTTTTTTTTATTTTTTTTTATTTAACCTTTATTTAACCAGGCAAGTCAGTTAAGAACAAATTCTTATTTTCAATGACGGCCTGGGAACAGTGGGTTAACTGCCTGTTCAGGGGCAGAACAACAGATTTGTACCTTGTCAGCTCGGGGGTTTGAACTCACAACCTTCCGGTTACTAGTCCAACACTCTAACCACTAGGCTACCCTGCCGCCTAGTTGACGAATAACTTGCGGTGCATATATCGCCACTGAAAAATGTATATTTTAGACTTATACTGTAGGCTATATTAACATGTCTAGTTCGATAAGGTAGGCTACTTCAACAGCAAGTTATCTATTTGATCCCTAATTCATTGAATGGGGGAACCATTTTATAAAAACAAAAGTATTTGGTTGTAATGTTGCAATATTCTATATCATGGATGTCAACTATCCTTCAGGATAGCTACTGGGTGTGCAGGCTTTTGTTCCAGCCCTCATCTAACCACATTGTAGCCTGAACATCAGCTGCTCAACAGGACCTTGATAAGCAGACTTGGATGTTTCAGAAGCCAAGCCTGCACACCCAGGAGCTCTCCAGATGGAGGGTTGACCACATGTTGACAACATGTGCCTAACAGTGCAGTTCTATATTGTGGGGTGTTAAGTGCCTTGATCAAAGGCACAATGGCAGGAAAATGGTCGGCATGCAGTACATGGGATCAGACACAGAACCCTTCCAGTGTCAATAATGCTTATTTCCATGTAGGCTATAATAATAGTCATGAACTAGTGGTTAAAGGTAATGGTGAAGTCATGGAAAATGTATACAAACCCTTAACAGTGAATAATCAGAGGACTCTATAGCTAAATGTAATTTGTGAATTTCGGTGAACATAGTCTAATGGACCGACTTGGAAAAAGACAGCTCCTGCTCTTCTTTCATCCCAAGTCAAGTGCTGATTATATCTGAAAAGGGTCATCGATAGAGGCTACATCGGTAGCCTCCTGTCATTTTAAATTATGAGACAAAAATACCCAACCCACTCAGCAATGAAGAGTAGCCTACCCCATGCTTGCAAGACTGGCCCGAAAATACTGCATCCCTGCTACATCATCCCATGAATAGCCTAAAATAGGATATTTTACACATAACAGACCCAAGACTGAACACACACTTGAAGAGTGTCAAGGCGCAAAGAGAAAATGTGAGAGGGAGGAGGGGCGGGCAGAACCATGCGCATATGTTTTGGTAATCTGCATCTCATAATGTCTTAGCCTAAAGTTTGCCTCTTCCTTTCTGGTTTTATTTCAAATACACAACTTTCCTCTGACCTTTAAAGCCATATAGTCTAGTTGGGCTATAACACGGAAAACAATATTTTGTGATAACTGCACTGTGATTTTAATTATGTAGCGGGAACATTGTTTCCCGGTTAAGGATTTTTCTTAATGTTAAGGATCCCAACTTCTTTGAAACGTTTTAAGGTTTAAACGTTCACAGCCTTAGTATAAATGTCCTCACAACTGAGCATATTTTGTGTTTTGGTAACCTCTCTTGTATTGTGCCCACACTGTTCCCACAACCTAATTACATGTTCTGGGAACATTTAAATAACTCAAAGGCTGTTCTGTCAACATTCTTGCAACATCAAAGGAATGTTTTGTGAACCCTGATACAAACATTATCTGAATGTCAGCACAGCCGGACTGTTTTTGTTTTGGGAACATCTTGTCATGTCCACACAATGTTTCAACAACCTAATGAAACATTCTGGTGACCTTTAAAGAACAGACTAAATATGTTCTGGAAACATTCTTGTAATATCAAGTCAATGTTTTTTGCACCCTAAAATAAACATTGTATTATCATCCACACAAATGGACAGTTTTGAGTTTTGGGAACAAGGTTCCCACCAGACTGCTCCCACAACCTAATAAAACATTCTGGGAACCTTTAAAGAACTGATGAAATGTGTTCTAGGAACGTTCTTGCAACATCAGGCAAACGTTTTATACAAACATTCTATAATCACCACCACGCAAACTAACTAATGTTCTGGGAACCTTCACAGAACCACATTTTGGTTTGCTGGGATGTTTGTCTATGTTTGACAAACAAAAACTCCCTAATCCCAGAAAATGTCATCCACAATAAGACGCAAATAAACAAAGATGGCTGCGCCCATCGCCCAAATAACATCAACTTAGTTTGGCTACTTTTCAGCATATTACAAATCTTCGATGTGCTTGTTACATTTTATAAAAGAACTGGAGCATGACTTGACAAGTTTACAGTTTTTGACAAATCACAAAGTAAATCAAATGTTATCACCTCACAGATTATGACCTCACATACAAACCTACTGCCTAGCCTAGCCATAGTGCGAAAGCTAACCAGGGTTGACAGATTTGGGTGAAACCATTTTATGGGAGTTTGTGGGTTGGAGGGGGTGAGATTATTTTCATTTGTGGGAGGGGGGGTTCAAGTCCATAGGGGGTAGAAATGGCGGAAGATATTGTGAGGGGATATGATGGAGGAAATATTACTATGATGGGGGATTTATCAATAAATGGGGGGCAAACACAGGAGAAGTTTACAAAATGAATGAGAATAAAACCCCTTGAAAGGGAGGTCTGAGCTTGCAACCCTGAGTAACCATAGTTACAATCTAAGTCAGTTCTGACAGAAAAACATATATCTTGACAGACACTGATAGCCATTGAGTATAGAGATCATGTACAGTTTCAAAAGGAAATGCCTCACTGATTAAACATATTTTGTAATTCTGATGAAAAATCTGTGTATGAGAGTGAGTCTTCAAATGTATTATTTATTATACTTTATTTAATGTAGATGTTCCAAAAAGGTCTACATCAGTGGCCTGTGGGTTATGCGTGGGAGCCACGAGATGCTAAATGTGTTTATGTTACTTAACGGTCAATTACTGTGAGATCAGCAGTTATTTGCTTGACAATCCCCATTTGACAAAATTTTATGACGGCCACAGCCCTAGTTATGGCTGTTCAACCTCTGCTATACCGTGGATTCACATCTATCTAATATAACTCCGAGGGTTTTCTTTAATGGAAGCTTCTCTAATGTCAAACATATAAAGTGTTGTGTACTGCAGGGCAGCTCTCTAGGCCCTCTACTCTTTTAATATTTTTTTTTACCAATGACCTGCCACTGGCATTAAACAAAGCATGTGTGTCCATGTATTCTGATGATTCAACCATATACGCATCAGCAACCACAACTAATGATGTCACTGAAACCCTTAACAAAGAGTTGCAGTCTGTTTTGGAATGGTCCTGAACATTTCTAAAACTAAGAGCATTGTATTTGGTTCAAATCATTCCCTAGGTTTTAGACCTCAGCTGAATCTGGTAATGAATGACAAGACTGTTGAACAAGTTGAGGAGACTAAATTAAGTAGGAAATACATTACTAAATTACTTGGTGTTATCTTAGATTGCAAACGGTCATGGTCAAAACATATACATAGATTCAATGGTTGTAAAGATGGGTAGAGGTCTGTCTGTAATAAAGAGATGCTCTGATTTTTTGACACCACACGCCACAAAGCAAGTGCTGCAGGCTCTAGTTTTGTTGAGGGCCCTTCTCTATAAGCATGCTGAAAGTCTAACAATACATTTGTTTACAGAAAAATAGCAATGTATAATTCCTGCCTAATGTTGCCCACTTTGCCAATGAAGTAATCATTCAAATAATTGGCAACAACAAGTAATTTTGTGATGAATAAGCCATCTGATTCGATAAAAGGTGGTTGAATTAGTCTTTCTGCCCACAATTACATTTAAAGTACTCAACAACAAATAATATCCATCATTCTTTATATCATTGATCTTGGCTTCATAATATAGTTTATTCTTCTTTTTGTTGAGGTTAGTCACACCATTTCTCAATTTGCAATAAATTAGCCAGTCACGTGTGCAGCCAGACTTATTAGCCACCCATCTCTTTCAACCATACATTTTTTCAATTCCTCATCAATCCATGGAGCCTTAACAGTTCTAAATCAGTTTCTTAACAGGTGCATGTTTATCAATAATCTGAAGAAGCAATTTCAAACATTTCAAGTAAATGCTCCTTATTAATCCCATCAGACCAGCAAATATGTTTAACATCATCCACATAAGAGTCACAGCAAAATCTTATGATCTGTTATACACCATTTTATGCCCAGCTTTCAGAACTGAGGCTTTCCTGGATATAGCCACTATATTGTGGTCACTACATTCAATGGGTATGGATACAGCTTTAGAACAGAGTTCTACATTGTTAGTAAAAATGTGATGATACATGTGGATAATCTTGTTCCTGCAGTACAGGGTTCCCCAACTGGCAGCCCGTGGCCCGAATTAAAATAATTAACGAATTACCACGGGTGGTTCTATTCCACACCCCTTCCAGGTTTTCTGGGCAAAAAAAAATACATATAAATGTTTGTTTTTTTTGTGTGTGGAAAGTTCATTGTTGGACATAAGACGTAAAAAAAACACCAGGAAATCAGCTCCAAGTGATTTTAATTTAAGAAATCTGTTCAAGTATTCCCACGCATAATAGAGAGAGAAACGGCTTGATCATATACAAATGTATGCAAGGTCTGAAATGATTATGTTTTAGTCAAACATTCTGTTTGTGCTTCTTGCGGTCAATTTGCAGTCTAAAAATGATTTGTAATTACGTTCCGGCCCCCCAACCATCCACGAATGAAAAAATGTTTTTGCCCGCGGCTGAATCTAGTTGATGATCCCTGTTGTAGTGTTTGTAAACACCCTGGTAAATTGATTAATAACCTGAACCAGATTACAGGAACTGGTTACAGTGAGACGCTTCCTCTTGAGCAGACAGCTTGATGAAAATCTGTCAATATTCAGGTCCCAAAGAAAGTAGACTTCTCTGTTTACATCACATACCATATCAAGCTTTTCTCACATTATTTAGATACTGACAATTAGCACTTGGTGACCTATAGCAACACTGAAAAAGAAAAGGCTTTAGATGTGCCAAATGAACCTGCAACCACGACACTTCAATAACACTTGACATAAGATCTTCTCTAAGCATTACAGGGATATGACTCTGAATATATTACAGTTGAAGTCGGAAGTTTACATACACTTAGTTTGGAGTCATTAAAACTTGTTTTTCAACCACTCCACAAATTTCTTGTAAACAAATAAAGTTTTGGCAAGTCGGTTAGGACATCTACTTTGTGCATGACACAAATAATTTTTCCAACAATTGTTAACAGATTATTTCACTTATAATTCACTGTATCACAATTCCAGTGGGTCAGAAGTTTACATACACTAAGTTGACTGTGCCTTTAAACAGCTTGGAAATTTCCAGAAAATGATGTCATGGCTTTAGAAGTTTCTGATAGGCTAATTGACATCATTTGTGTAAACTGGAGGTGTACTTGTGGATGTATTTCAAGGCCTACTTTCAAACTCAGTGCCTCTTTGCTTGACATCATGGGAAAATCTAAAGAAATCAGCCAAGACCTCATAAAAAAACTGTAGACCTCCACCAGTCTGGTTCATCCTTGGGAGCAATTTCCAAATGCCTGAAGGTACCACGTTCATCTGTACAAACAGTAGTAAGTATAAAGTATAAGTATAAACACCATGGGACCACGCAGCCATCATACTGCTCAGGAGGGAGACACGTTCTGTCTCCTAGAGATGAACGTACTTTGGTGCGAAAAGTGCAAATCAATCCCAGAACAACAGCAAAGGACCTTGTGAAGATGCTGGAGGAAACAAGTACAAATGTATCTATATCCACAGTAATACAAGTCCTATATTGACATAACCTGAAATGCCGCTCAGCAAGGAAGAAGCCACTGCTACAAAACCGCCATAAAAAAAGCCAGACTACGGTTTGCAACTGCACATGGGGACAAAGATCGTTGAAGTAATGTCCTCTGGTCTGATGAAACAAAACTAGAACTGTTTGGCCATAATGACCATTGTCATGTTTGGAGGAAAAAGAGGGAGGCTTGCAAGCCGAAGAACACCATCCCAACAGTGAAGCACGGGGGTGGCAGCATCATGTTGTGGGGGTGCTTTGCTTTGTGGATATATTGAAGCAACATCTCAAGACATCAGTCAGGAAGTTAACGCTTGGTTGCAAAGTGGTCTTCCAAATGAACATTGACCCCAAGCATACTTCCAAAGTTGTGGCAAAATGGCTTAAGTACAACAAAGTCAAGGTATTGGAGCGGCCATCACAATGCCCTGACCTCAATCCCATAGAGAATTTGTGGGCAGAGCTGAAAAAGCGTGTGCGAGCAAGGAGGCCTACAAACCTGACTCAGTTACACCAGCTCTGTCAGGATGAATGGGCCAAAATTCACCCAACTTATTGTGGGAAGGTTGCGACAGGCTACCCGAAACATTTGACCCAAGTTAAACAATTTAAAGGTAATGCTACCAAATACTAATTGAGTGTATGTAAACTGACCCACTGGGAATGTGATGAACGAAACAAAAGCTGAAATAAATAATTCTCTCTACTATTCTGCCATTTCACGTTCTTAAAATAAAGTTGTGATCCTAACTGACCTAAGACCGGGAATTTTTACTAGGACTTAATTTCAGAAATTGTGAAAATCTGATTTTAAATGTATTTGGCTAAGGTGTATGTAAACTTCCGACTTCAACTGTATGTGTAACTGATAGATGCACATACACACTACATGTTAATGTTTTTAAATGTATGTCAATTGTAAAGTCTTTTGTATGTAATGTCTTTTTCGTTATGTGTCGAACCCCAGTAAGACTAGCTGTTGCCATTGGCGTTGGCTAATGGGGGTCCTAATAAATGAAACAGATCAAAAAGAGTTCCAATCGACTCAGCCGATAACGGCTCATTTTCAGTTTTCCCCTCCCACTCACAACATTCCCAGGCAGACCTAGCTAAATTCTTGCTCCAGAAATTGCCCTTTGCTAAGAAGCTATTTTTGTCTTTTTGACCATTTCATTTGAAAACAGTAAGGTATTTAAATTGTTTAACCAGAAATGATTTGATTTTGAGATTTTAAATTATATATTTTTTTAACTTAAGTCCTCCAACCATTTTTTTATGAACTTTTCCTGCTCAAAGCGAAATCCCAAGTATAAATATAGTGAAGTACACACACACACACATTAATTGCATATTCTAGCCATCGCCACCTGGGTGAATCACTGCTGCCAGAGGAGCTCTCTGTCCCCATATCAGATATCTCTTCTGATCGCCCGGCCTGGCAGACAAAATCTAATTTACACAGGATGTTAAAGTCGTCCTCCAGAAATTTTTGAACTTTTCCTGTTGAAAAGTGATATCCCAAGTATAAATACAGTAAAGTACACACATTTAAGGGTAAAAAAAAGACATACAACTGCAAACTTCAAGTAGTAGGGCGTTCAATTTTCTGAGTTGTTCTGAAGGTCAAATGTGATGTCATCAGCCTACCCCCTTGCTTGACGAACAATAGAAGAGCAATGTCTAACCTGGACCGCCTATTGAGATGTGCCTTTTGTTAAGTAAATCAGGTATTAAATGAGGTGAAAAGGAGCCTGGAGGAGGTCTTTAAAGGCGTAGCTATGAGGAGATTCTCTCCCTCCCTCCCTCCCTCCCCCCCTCTGCTGCTCAGTGTGTTTGTGAAGCGTTTCTCTCTTATCTGTTCCCCTCAGGCCCCTAGAGGGCCTTCTCCATGCTGTCACTCTTTTTGACATGTAAAGAATTGCCTTAGCAAGATTAGACACATGCCGGTGTAATTCCATACCAGCCTTTTCCCCAACTAAATAAATTGCTTTTCACAATCTGATGAAACGTTTCTAAGGGCAACTACTGGTTTCCTCACAGCTCGTCACATGCTTTCCCCGTTTAGACAAATACGTGTTAGATACAATGTAAGGAAACCTGTTGATTGATTGAAACAACACTTTGCGCAACAAGGGCCATTACAATGGCTGTGGAAAATGACTAGAGAATGTATGGGACTTGAATGTGTTGATCGTTTTGCTACCTAGAAACATCAGACAAATCTAACCATCTGTACATCCAGAGCTCTATAGCTCAGGCGATAGAGCATCAGACTTTAAATGTTCTTGTAAGTCTGACAATTTCGTCTGAAATGTGCATCTCTGTCCCAATAAATGGAAAAGTCAACCTGAGCATGCCCAAAGAAATTGTTGTTGTTGTACTTTTACACCTTTTTTTGTGATATCCAGTTGGTAGCCAAGAGCCTTGCGCCCCCCGTCCACCCTACCAAGCTGCACTGCTTCTTGACACACTGCTCGCTTAACCTGGAAGCCAGCCACACCAATGTGTTGGAGGAAACACCGTCCAGCTGGCGACCAGGTACCCAGCCCGCCACAAGGAATCGCTAGAGTGCGATGCTACAAGGAAATCACGGCCGGCAAAACCCTCCCCTAACCCGGACGACGCTGGGCCAATTGTGCACAGCCTCATGGGTCTCATGGGATTAAACCCAGGTCTGTAGTTACGCCTCAAGCACTGGGGCGCAGTGCCTTAGGCCGCTGCGCCTCTCGGGAAGCCTAAGCCCAATTAAAGTTAGTAATTTCCAAATGAAACATTGTTCATAATTGTCCCTAAGGTCTATATGTTGGAGTTCATGCTTTATTTGAAAAGTAGGAAATTGCATGAATTTTGGCCATTTCAGAATAAGTCTCAAAGAAGGCTTTTCAGTCAATCATATTTCATGGCTTTTTGAAAGAGCTCACAGAGCATGTTTCTTCACTCACAGCTGTCCAACTGTGTTAGTTATGAAGAGGATATGTTAATGAAGCAATACAGACCAAATTGAAGTGTGTTGAGTTTTGTGTGCGGGTCATTCCACCAATTCGGTGCCTTTTGAAGTCTGATTTCATCTAATTTTAACATTGTCATAAAGAGCTCATGTTAAAATAAAAGAATGACTATAGTAAGTGCCAAATAAAGAAACAGAGTTGACCGTAGTAACAGGTTAAATCAGCCATAAATCCCCTTGTAATAGGGGGAATGGAAGCTTGTCGTGTGCAAAAGGGAGTGGCAATTTAATGCAAGAAAAAAAATTGTTAACATTTCCAGCCTGTCTATCTAAAAGACGTTTAGTCGTGTCTTTGGCTATGCCGGATTAAGTGATATGACATGCTATTCTATAAAATAATTTATCCGTAATTAATTTTACCTGATTGAGCTAATCATGTAAATGTAATTAACTAGAGAGTCGGGGCACCACAAAATAATATTTATAGAGCTGTTATCTTCTGAATAAACTCTTAAAGACCTAGTAATATTTTACATCAATAGCAGTCAATATTAATCCTCACCTTAATTCAGTCTCATCTGAAAGTTGTAAATTCTTGGTTATCTGCACGAACCCTGGCTAACAAGTTGATTCAGCAATACAAAATTGGGTTTAATTATTTATATACTAAATACCTAACTAATCACACAGAATTACACATACACATAATTAATCATAAATTGATTACAAATGAAGGAAAAGGAAAACGTCCCTAGCGGGCGGAACACATATGACAGCTGGTTACACAAAAGAAAAGGGGCTGGGTTTGAGTGAAAGAGCGGGAAGACTGAGGGACACAGGAAGAAGCTGTGCTATCGTAAATACAGTATCTTATTGCTGGGAAAATTATTATTAAATGACTGAACAAATCATTTTAAATTGAACTGTAACTAAGTAAAACTTATACTCTGTTTTATTATATCTGATTAACAATATGAGTTCATAAGAAGGGATTGTGTGACACGGACAAGGTGTAATTAAAGTTAATGAACACCATTCCAACTAGGAAGAAACGAATGGGTTGGGGACTGTGTAAACACATAAGGTCGTTAGCCTATGGTTGACCCTACAGAAACTTAGCTCTGGGGATTTTAGATAAGACAGTGAGTGCATTCCTAAGTTTTCTGTTAATTAGAACTGTCAGCTCAGTGGTGATCGATAATGTTGAGGGGTCAAAAGTTATCTGGGAGTGTGTTAGTAAGTTAGAATGAACTTTTCACCTCACTTTGTCCCGGTCGAGAGGAGGGGATTCTGTTAAAGCAATGAAATGACGTCATGATCTGTATATAAACTGTTGCTCGTGGTTAAGTGTTAGCGCGCTCCGAGAATAAATTCTGTTACCTGTTATTGAAAGACTGGTCTGCGTCTATTTTATGCAAACAAGAATATTATAAATTCTCATAAAATAGATTAAGGGTTTTCAATTGATGAAAGCACATTGGCATTAAATTACAGTAACACTTATGCATTCTAAATTACCGCCCATTTGGAAAAGGAAAATGCAATAAATATTTACTCTGAGCTGCGCTTTGGTAGGTTGGTGGTAGATGGAAGGCCGTGTTGCCCAACCGAGTCCTTTGTCCTTTGTCCTTTGAAGAATGTCTCTGGTGGTCAATTGGATACGATGTAGTAACGTCGTTGTGTGATAGACTGTCTGTTCCTTCATAACCCTCGTTTGCAGCGGCTGTTGCTAACTCAACGGCTAGGAGGTATCACTTCTGTAGTGAATAAGAGTTCAAAGTTCATACCATTCGCAACCAAAGCTCACACTGATGTTGGCTTCGTTCTGTAGTCATTATCTGAACCATTCTGACATCGGACCATCGTCCTCACATCCTTGGAACAGGAGGTTATATTGTCGTCAAGGCTTTATATAGGAATCGGAGAAAAGGGGTGTGTTTCATAGTTTACAACCTATGTCTCTTCACGTGGGCGGGCCACTGAGTCGGGCCTAATTCACTCATGAAAACCCAATTCTCACATTTCAGAAGCTAAAATCACATTTCATCCCATCACAAATAATTTCATATTCAAACATTTAAATTGAACAACAACTCCATGGGAATCCGATAGCTCTGATGTGTAGACTTTACACTGTAGAGTTTATGCCATCTTATCATTGATGAGAATGTCTCAAATGACAACCGAACTGACATCATATTCATTAAGTACCACCACATATGTTCAATTGGTCGGATTACCAGAATATAGTTCATTTTCCCCCACCTTCTGATGTCCCCAGAATCTCTATGTTAACCAAGAGGTTTGCAAATGTAACATCAGTAGGGTAGAGAGAGGAAAAAGGGGGGAAGAGGTATTTATGACTGTCATAAACCTACCCCCAGGCCAACGTCATGACAGTTGTTTTCCACCACAAAACACCATCAAATTGGCATATGTTTTATTAATAGTGTCACCACATTAAAAGGAGAATTCGGTTCACGTAACAGGTTTCATCTTAAAATGAGGGACAGAATGAATCACCAATCACATGAAATAAATAACCTCAGACATGGCTTTGACAAAGCAACAAAATAACTAGGGTTGTGAATGTGGGGGATAAGTGGGTTAAAATCTATCTAGAGGGTTGATGGAGGAACTTTGCAGAATTTTGGCACTTTAGCAAGTCTTTATTCATATAAAAAAATCGGATATATAGATTATCTATATTAAAGGGCACTGATATTTAATATAACATGCTTTTAAAATGCAATATTGGTGCACAATTTCAAATTAAAATATCAAAGGGACGCAAAAGGCACCCATTTCGTGAAATGACCCATGCGTGTTCTTCAGTCTTGTAAAGATAGGGGGGTGACTGCAACAGGCAATGTAACATCCAAAGGTGCGTGCTAACCGCAAGCTAAAAGCACTGTAACTGGTAGCCTAGCAACATGAATTACATATGTTCTAGGTTTGATAGGGGGTAATGTTAAAAGGTAACTGGTAGCCTAGCTAGCTAACAAATAATGAAATTGCCTTTACCCCCTATCAAGCCTCGAGGTGACAAATAAAATGTTTAGGCATATTTTGTATTACTGGTTATTATAAAATATCTAACTAGCTTAGCTAGCTAACTAGCAGCTAGCCAGCTTGTTCCAGTTAGTTTTTTCATCATGAATGAAGCAGGTAAAGTAGCTACCTTGTGGTATGGTTATGTTTTCTTGCAATATCGACTTAATTTTGATTCATGATTTATGCATTGACAGTTTGGAGTGGATCACAAACCAACACTACCACTGCGTTGGGTCTGGACTGCGAGGGACCGGTGCTGACAATCCAATCTGCACCCATCACATTGTCCATAACAACAAACAGGGCAGGCAGGAGTACTGAGAGTGTACAACTTTTATTTTCAATTAAATGAATCAAATACATTTTTTGCAAAGTTTGGCCTACGTTTGCATATTTTTGATAGAATGAAAAGTTTTTTTTTTAGATAGAATGAAACTTTTCTGGCCCCCTAAAATGTGGCCAGAAAAGTGGATTGGGAATATAGGCACATGTACTGTATATTGTCTCATTTGCATTTTTGTTACAATATTTCAGAAAAGTTGTAATACAGAAAAATATATATTTTTGTCTACATTCAACTGGTAAAGGTTAATTTGATATATATCAAGTAGGGGGATTTTTTCTTAATGTATACTCAAATCAGACTTATTGTATATTATTCAGGCTATCTGTAATTTTGCAATTCTAAACTACTATGCCTTCTGCTGACCTTCTGTTGTCATTTGGAATGTTTTTAAATGTGTAATGATAGATTTTGATCATGAAATCATGAAAGATGTGAATGTCTATTTCAGACTGTAACACTCATAACGAAGGGTGTAACATCCATAACGTGTATTTCCCTCTATAAAGTCATAAAGGAAATGATCGTCTTTTCAAAATGATAGTTTTTGTGTTCAGCCAAGCCTTTCCTTCAAAATGGCTATCTATGTTTTGACCTAAGACTTTCAAACGCTGACTTTATTTCTCCAACATGCCAATATTTAGAAGTCCGCTTTCTAGGGTTACTATAGACACACACATCAAAAATATGATTTATATTTTATATTTGGTTTGTTCATTCTGTGAGGCATTAACGTTGTGATTTAGCATGCAAATGTAATTAATGCTGGAATTGCCCAAATGGTTGGGGTGTTATATTTGGAATGGAATCATAGCGGATTGATTATCTCATTTCGAAAATGGGATTCTCCTGAGTAGGTACTTAAGAAAGCATTTAATGAAAATATGTGTAATTAAGTAACATGTAATTACTTTTTATATCTCAACAACATGCAATTAACTGATAAACCAAAAATCAATTAACCATTTGAGGTGGTTTATGAAATTAGCCTGTTTTAGACCGCTAAGCCTAAACCCCACTGAGGCTATTGTATAGCTACATTTCAACCTCAAACTGTTCAACATCGTGGATTATAGTGTTGTATTAGGGTTCAATCAAATAAAATCTGTTTTATATTCACCTATTTACATTTACCCACAGACAATATTAAATAGAAACAGTGTTTTAGAGTGGATGGATCCAGAAATGCATCATCGATGCCTAAGCTCTCGCAGTATAGAAATAGAAGTGAGGACAGATGGTGTTGTTTCTGCTGTTCCTCATCTCTAACTGTTCACTTATACTGAACAAAAATATAAAAACACAATTTCAACAATTTTACTGAGTTACAGTACATATAAGGAAATCAGTCAATTGAAATAAATTCATTAGGCCCTAATCTATGGATTTCATGTGACTGGGCAGGGGTGCAGCCATGGGTGGGCCTGGGAGGCCATAGGCCCACCCACTTGGGAGCCAGGCCTAACCACAGAATGAGATTTTACCCATAAAAAGGGCTTCATTACAGACAGAAATACTCCTTAGCGATGTTCCTTCTGAGCTGCAAACGTGCGAGCGCAGTAGCCGAGACACAGCAAAATCAGCAGAGAGAAGCAGGATATGGAACTTCACTCAACTTTCTTGAGAAGTGGTCACCAACCAGTGAAAATAGATTGACTGGTCATTCACCAAAGCGTTCCTAGTCGATTGCCAAACAGTTCTGTAAAAAGCCCCAATGATAAAGCCTTGTGTTCCTATTTTTTTTTTATTCTTCTCGGGCTGTTGGTGGTAAGTGCACCTGATTCAGCTACCCTGCACACCGGAGAGGCAAACTGTTGCCATTTTGAACCATTTAATGTCTGAAGGTACAAACTCTGCCTTCCCGGCAATCCCAGAGAAAAAATCAAGTGCACTATAGGCCTAACGCTGGCCAATCGGATGGCTCAGTTGACTATGTCTGCAGTAAAGTATCAGACATAAAAGAAAGCTAAAGCAAAGTTTATACTGTGAGATTTCTAAACGTTTAAAGCCATGACTAGACAGAAACTGTCAAAGGATACAGCAAAGAGATGCTGTTTTTATGAGTGAGCACTGTCAACACTTTGTATTCAACACTTTCACAAGCCATAAAATGTGCGTTTTTGCCATTTCCGCGCTACAACAAGCACTGCAGAAGTAATGAATGAGTAGGAAAGTAGATCTATAGGCTTACGTTGTTGTTATTAGAGGCTTGGGTCTTTTTTAATATTGAGGAATATTTCACTTTCTCTGTTCATAGGAGTAATAACATGAATTTGTGCATGAGGCAGAAATAATGTGGTGCAACTCGAGTTTCGCCATCAGCTGGAAGACGGTGTCCCTTTTTGGTCAGTGTCAGTGGAGGAAAGGGAGATAGGAGGGATGTTGAGAGGCGGACCCTCAGTATGCTGCTCTCTCCTTCTGCTGAGACGGACCATCAGATGTAGGCACCATCAGCCCAGTAAAAGAAAAAAGAAAAAGCAAATGATTTAAACGTATGCTCACTCAGCTGTGAGTACAAGTAATACAACAACGGATCTATTATCGGTGTGATCACCAAATTTTGAAACACATTTCTTTTTAAATGGCCCGAACAACAATGCATTGGCATTGGCACACGCGCTACTCAGCCCATACTCTACACAGACCAGTGCGGCATAAACGATCAAAGTTAGAGTAAAACTATATGCAAATAGACCATTGCAATATATCGATCTGTGCCATTTACTTTGAACTGGACTGTGTTTACAGCATGAGCGGTCGCCATTAGATGCGCTTGTTTTGATATCTTAGCGAGACCTGCATGTAGCCACATGTGCACATTTTGTTCATATCCTTTGCAAGTTATTGAGTTACTAGCTCAGTGATAGATCATTTGTAGTCAGCAATAGGGGAGTGATTGCTTCCTACAAGTAGGGCTGTTGCAGTGACCGTATTACCGCCACACCTGCGGTCACGAGTCGTGAAGGCAGTCAAATTCCATGTGCCTGTTTATTCACGGTAATTAGGCTTCTCCAAGCTCTGATGCTGCTGAGGGTCATTAGTAGCCTACCAAACGTGCTAACTGCCTGGTACTCCGAACTCTATTGTCCCTCTAATCACTCTGACATCAATGCAAATGTAATTGAAAATCAAAATCAAACACTTCATGAGGGCCCATGAGCTCATCTTGCGCTACATTTTCTATAGGCGATGCAATTGTAATGGCCTCTGTTAAAAGAATAGCATTCCATCAGCTTTCTATAGGCGAGTCCTACTATATTTTTTCTCAACTTTCCTAATATTAAGCACATTGCTTATCTATACAACAGGAGTATAGCCTACCTGGCTGGCATGAAAATGAACCATGGGAAAAGCATCCTCCATTCTCTATTTAAGAGCATATGACATGTATTTTATTCCCCGGCCCCTGCTTCGAGACAGGTGCATGATAATGGTCCATTCTACATCCAAACAAATTTCACAAATATATTATTTAGTATTTAGTAGTAAGATTAAATTAAGAACAGTTTGATGGGTGACAGTATTAGCCTATCACTTGTGAATGATATATTATCACTTGTGAATGATGTTCAGCGTGAGGCAAGAAACAATGCCTTTTTTTGCTACTTTTAGTAGTTGCACACCTCATGTAGCCTGGCCCATAGGCCTACGTGTGTTGATAAGGTTTGGATCGCAACTAAAGTGGCCAAACAACTTTTTTTTAAATGAAGCACATTAATCAACTTTGCAAGGGTTGTAGAGCCTAACTGGCATATATAAGCATCGCATGAGTTAAGTTTGGGGAAGATCTTTTTCACCATTAAAATACACTTTTATAATAAAAGCATTACATGAATAATCACATTTGTGGTCACTTTTGATAATGGTGTTTTCCCGCTAATGGAACATTTGTGCTTACAGCCTACTGCCGTGTGCACATTGCTGCGCTTATAATGTGAAGAAATAGCATAATAGTTTAAGCTTAACGTTCTGATATGTTGCATCAGCCTCATTGTGTAAAAAAGGCTATTTGATGCTAATTGTTGTACTAATTTGAGATCTATCGCAGCCCACAACTGTCCCAGACTATATTTGGAATATTTATTTCTCGCACAGAATAGGTCAACTTTTGAACTATGGGGGGTAGTAGATTGACATAGCTAGGGCTTTTGCTGTTCGTTAGGCCTACTCTTCTTGTTGTCTCATCATTATACAGTCCTAGTCAAAGGTTAGGACACACCTACTCATTCAAGGGTTTTTCTTTATTTGTATTATGAAATAACACATATGGAATCATGTAGTAACTAAAAAAGGGTTGAACAAATCAACATATATTTTACATTTTAGATTATTCAAGGTAGCTACCCTTTGCCTTGATGACAGCTTTGCACACTTGAATCGCTCCTCCTCCATGCTTCACTGTGGGAACCACACATGAAGAGATCATCTTTTCACCTACTCTAAGTTTCACAAAGACACGGCGGATGGAACCAACATTTTTATATTTTGACTCATCAGATCAAAATACAGATTTCCACCGGTCTAATGTCAATTGCTCGTGTTTCTTGGGCCAAGCAAGTCTCTTCTTCTTATAAATGTCCTTTAGTAGTGGTTTCTTGGCAGCAACTCTACCATAAAGGCCTGTTTTACGGAGTCTCCTCTGAACTGTTGATATTGAGATGTGTCTGTTACTTGAACTCTGTGATTTATTTGGGCTGCAATTTCTGAGGCTGGTAACTTTATTGAACTTACCCTCTGTAGCAGAGGTAACTCTGGGTCTTCCTTCCCTTGGCGGTCTTCCTTCCCTCATGAGAGCCAGTTTCATCATAGTGTCACGAGTCCGACCGAGGGTGGCTTCCCTTCCCAGTCAGGTGGCGCTCGGCGGTCGTCGTCACCGGCCTATTAGCTGCCACTGATTGTCTTTCCTCCCCCTCCTTGTATGTTTATTGTTAGCACCTGTTCGTGAATGATTAGTTGGGCTTTATTAGACAGCCGGCCCGCTTGTTTTTTGTGTGGGATTAATTATTGTGACCTTCGGTTCTGTAGTAGAGGAACGTGTTTGTTCCTGGTCGTGTATTTCGGTTGTACTAGTTTCTTCCCCCGTGTTTGGGGCAGTTTGGTTGTGAGCACCCTGTGGTGCGTTTGTGCATTAAAGAGCACAGCATTGCACTCTCTGTTTCCTGCGTCTGACTCCACACCCACGACACCCGGAGCGTTACACATAGTGCTTGATGGTTTTTGCGACTGCACGTCAAGAAAGTTTAAAAGTTCCTGTAATTTTCCGGATTGACTGACCTTCATGCCTTAAAGAAACGATGGACAGTCGTTTCTCTTTGCTCATTTGAGCTGTTCTTGCCATACAATGGACTTGGTCTTTTACCAAATAGGGCTATCTTCTGTATACCAACCCTACCTTGTCACAACACAACTGATTGGCTCAAACACATTAAGAACGAAAGAAATTCCACAAATGACATTTTAACAAGGCACACCTGTTAATTGAAATGCATTCCAGGTGACTGACTACCTCATGAAGTTGGTTGAGAGAATGCCAAGAGTGTGCAAAGCTGTCAAGGCAAAAGGTGACTACTTTGAAGAATTGCAAATATAAAATATATTTGGATTTGTTTAACACTTTTGTGGTTACTACATGATTCCATATGTGTTATTTCATAGTTTTCCCTATTATTCTACAATGTGGAAAATAGTCAAAATAAAGAAAAACCCTGGAATGAGTACGTGTGCCCAAAAGTTTGACTGATACTGTATACATATACACAGAGCTGTACACAGAGCTGGCCGCCTGGCAAAACTAAGCAATTGGGGGAGATGGGCCTTGGTCAGGGAGGTGACGAAGAACCCGATGGTCACTCTCATAGAGCTCTAGAGTTCCTCTATGGAGATGGGAGAATCTTCCAGAAGGTTAACCATCTCTGCAGCACTCCACCAATCAGGCCTTTATGGTAGAGTGGCTAGACGGAAGCCACACCTCGGTAAAAAGCACATGAAAGCCCACTTGGAGTTTCCAAAAGGCTCCTAAAGACTCTCATACCATGAGAAACAAGATTCTCTGGTCTGATGAAACCAAGATTAATCTCTTTGGCCTGAATGCCAAGCATCACACCTGGAGGAAACCTGGCACAATCCCTACGGTGAAGCATGGTGGTGGCAGTGTCATGCTGTGGGGATGTTTTTCAGCGGCAGGGACTGGGAGACTAGTCAGGATCGAGGGAAAGATGAACGGAGCAAAGTATAGAGAGATCCTTGATGAAAACCTGCTCCAGAGCACTCAGGACCTCAGACTGGGGTGAAGGTTTACCTTCAAACAGGGCAACAACCCTAAGCACACAGCCAAGACAATGCAGGAGTGGCTTCACGACAACTCTCTGAATGTCCTTGAGTGGCCCAGCCAGAGCCTGGACTTGAACCTGATCAAACATCTCTGGAGAGACCTGAAAATAGCTGTGCAGCAACGCTCCCCATCCAACCTGACAGAGCTTGAGAGGATCTGCAGAAAATAATGACAGAAACTCCCCAAATACAGGTGTGCCAAGCTTGTAGCGTCATACCCCAAAACACCCTATGCTGTAATCGCTTCCAAAGGTGCTTCAACAAAGTACTAAGTAAAGGCTCTGAATACTTATGTAAATGTGATATTTCAATTTTTTTATATATATATACACACTACCCCCACCTGTTGTCTATTCCATTTGCACAACAGCATGTGAAATTTATTGTCAATCAGTGTTGCTTCCTAAGTGGACAGTTTGATTTCACAGAAGTGTGATTGACTTGGAGTTACATTGTGTTGTTTAAGTGTTCCCTTTATTTTTTGAGCAGTGTAATAGCAAAAATGTCTAAAAACCTGTTTTTTATTTGTCTTTATGGGGTATTGTTTGTAGATTGATGAGGGGAAAGAAACTATTGAATCAATTTCAGAATAAGGCTGTAACGTTACAAAACATTACCAAAACAAATTATCTAATGCTTCTGTCGCTTCGCAGCAATATATATATGGGGGATACAACCATATATATAAGAAGTAGCCAGTATTTACTATTTTACACCTTGGGCTACTGTACATGTCTTTATCCCATTGTATAAGAGATTCTCCAAAATTGAAATATTCCAGGCATTTATATATATATATATATATATATATATATATATATATATATATATATATATATATTTATATATATATCCGTACAATTATATATATATATATTCCAGTCGTACTTCTTCAAAAGCCTTTTCAAAGTCAGCTATGAATACCAGGCCTGGTTTCCCAGATTTTTCATAGTGTTCTATTGTTTCCAGTTCTTGTCTTATATTATCTCCAATGCATCATCCATGTAAAAAACCTGTCTGATTTGGATGAATAATATCCGACAATACCTTTTAAATTCTATGAGCGATGCACTTTGCTAGAATTTTTGCATCGCAACACTAAAGTGTAAGGGGCCTCCACATTTTTGGACTGGACACCACTGGACACCATTTGGGTCCTGTTTCAGTAATAATGAAATCTGACCTTCTTGTTGAGTATGTGATAATCTACCATTTTTTATAGGAGTAGTTAAAACAGGCTAATAATGGCCCTCCGAGTGCATCAAAAAAGGTTTGGTATACTTCAACTGGTATGATATCCAGCCCTGGAGTTTTCCCAAACTTAATAGCTTTAATTGCATGAAGAAGTTCCTCTTCTGTAATTTGAGTCTTTCTGTACAGCTGTTAATTGTACATTATTAATAGGAAAAAAATCCGTACAATTAACTTTGGTTAGTGGAAATGGAGGAGGAGACTGAAACGAAAACATAAACTTAAAGTACTTTGCTTCCTCTATCAAAATATTTTTTGGTGAATCATGGGTGACTCCATCATTTGTAACATGTTTTAGAACATTATTTTTTGGTATCATTTATATGTTGAAGAATAAGAACAAAAGTGAATTTTTCCCCATATTCCATTCAGTTCACTTTATTTGTATAATATATTACACCTGATCTTTCTTGAATTAAGTTCATCCATTTCTTTGTTCTTCCTCTAACGTATTCTGTGCCTCTATGGTACTGTTTTATTGCTATCTATCTGTACTGTTAGTCCCTCTATTTCTTTCTTAAATTGCTTTTGTTTCAAAGATGAGTATTGAATTGCATGGCCTCTAAAGGCACATTTAAAACTGTCCCATACAATAAGGGGATCTACTGTACCTATATTATGTCAGAAAAGCCAGCAATAAATTATTCTGTCCTAATTAAAAACAAGTTGCCATCCAACAGGCTTTGATTACATTTCCAGTAACCTCGCCCACGTGGAAATTCTGTAAGAGTAATGTAATTATTTCATGGTCCGACCGCATTCTGTCCCCTATCAACACTTTCTAAACTGTTGGTGCCAGCGAGAATGCCTTAACAAAGCAGTGAAGAAGACTAGCTTGATTGAGCCTCCGCCATGTATATCTCACTCGGTCAAGATATTTAAGCCTCCATATATTCACTAGTTCCATTATATCCATGATATTCGGGATTTCCTTCAGTGTAAAAGGATGATACATTGACACAAGTATTGAGGCCCTTTTCTCAGTTCTTTGTTGAAGCACATTTGGCAGTGATTACAGCCTCAATTCTTATTGGGTATGACGCTACAAGCTTGGCACACCTGTATTTGGGGAGTTTATCCCATTCTTCTCTGCAAATCCTCTCAAGCTCTGTTGGATGGGGAGCGTCGCTGCACAGCTCTTTTCAGGTCACTCCAGAGACGTTCGATCGGGTTCAAGTGCGTAATCACAATTGTAATATTACGATTGAGCTTTTTTCCATAGCACTTTCTGATTAATAAATTGCTCTCTGAAAAAGTGTTTACATAGTACTTACCTTTCGACTAATTAGAGACCATGGTCTACTGTGTTTGTACTAATATGGCAACCACTTGCACCCATCAGACAGAGGATTTCATAGCACTCCTGTCCTCACTGTACGTGTCCTGTTCATGTGTGTGAACCGCCAGAGCTGAAGAGAGACCCCGAACCATCACCTGCACTATGGGTATTAAACTCAGGGGGTAACGCGACATGTTGAAAGGCAAAGCCTTTTATAGGCCTGTTTTAGCTCCCTGTTTCCTCCACTGACATCCCCGCTTTCTCTCATACAGCATGTCAATAAAATGTCATCTCCTTGACGATAGCACTAATCCTGTGGAGGCTTTTCACTAGAAAGCTTTCATGTGTAATGCCAGCACCAGGTGGCTATATTGATTGATCATGTCCACCTCCATAGCTAGAGTGGAGGGTAGCTAACAATAATTATTTTCAAAGATTGTGTCTTTCTCACTAAGTCAACTTGCACAAGAGGAAATGGCATTCAATGTCATGTCTGACTAGAGTGCCTTTTTTTTTTGTCATTTCTATGTCCGGTTGAGTTTATAAAGGAGCTTAAGGGGTTTTGGATTACACATTTTATTTGTGATGCATTCCAAGTAGCTAAGTCATCAGTCAACTCAACTCAACCAGAGCAGAAGGAGTCTGATAAGGAGTCTTGTCATACACATCATCCACCACCAGTACCCTACATCACAGATTACTTCACTAACGAGATGTAATGACATGGGCTATTTCATGGCCATTGCCGAAAGCTCAAAGAGCAGCTGCTTTTAAAATAGCTAGACATTCACTTCTCCACTCTCCAAAAACAGGCTATTTCCCCTGTCTGGCCAGAGAAGAACAGATGGCTAGATTAACTTGATGGTCTCTGAATGGACACTGGGGTCTATCTAATGGACCCAGAGGAGGAACAATTTGTGTCCTACGTGGAGATAGGATGTTATAAGGTCATAGACCAGGTTTTCCTAGATTTCACCATACTGGGGGGGATGGGAGGTAGCTTTGTTTCATGGGAACAATAACCTAAATGTCAGCTTGTACATCTTTGTTTGTGTTCATATCTTTGAAAGGAATTATCTTGTGTTGCAGTCTACAATGCCTAGTGTTGTGGCAGTCATTACATTTTGTCAGCAGGTGATTGTCAAGCAAATAACTGCCGGTCTCACGGTAATTTACCGTTAATTAACATAAACACGTTTAGCATCTACTGGCTTCAACGCATAACCTACAAGCCACTGATGCAGACCTTTGGAACATCTACATATTAAAAAGTCTAATAAATCCATGTAATATAGCCTACACCATCACAATAAATCCATGATTTATTTTAGACAGTTCTAAAGAAACATGATATGAAGAAAATGTTGTCTATTTCAGAAGAACAAGATAGCATACTCTGAGTTGTCCTTGTTAGGTCCTGATCTGGCTATGCCATATGGCTGTGGGCTACACTAGTTCATTTAGCAGACAAGATTTGCTTAGAATTCTGTGGCATTATTTTATAGTATGAAGAATACAATTGAACATAGCTGAATAAAATAGAAAGGATATTTTCTCCAAAAGATTTCCGAGGGTGTGTGCACATGCAGCTGTTCTGTGTTGAGGGGTTAACAAAGAAACAGGTCCTCCTATATGTTTCATTTGACAGTTGGTGGTGTGTGTTAATTTATGCAACTGACTTTATGCAACTTTAGTTGTGGTACAAACATTGGGCTATATGTTTTGATTTTTAATACATTCTAAGGCTGCATGATGTGACTCTAATGATGATTTGAAAAAAGTTGCATGAAAGGCCTGAGCTCTGCTTTGTTTCTTGTGCAGGCTGCACACACTTTATCAGCCTCTCATTCACAATTTGACAAGCACTTGATAAAATTCTCACCAGGCCTCGAATTTGGCATCCCCCTTGTGTGGCCATAATGCCCCCTTCTCCCGGCTGCCAATTGCCATGCTCCAAAGACCCTCTCACTCACATGGCTCTCTCAGATACTGCAATTCTTATTAGCCAATGCCAATCAGGTCATCTGGTCCTTCTCACAGGCGTCTCAGCTCCGAAGTAGGCTACAAGTGAAGACTGACATTGGTGACGCAACTGCAGGCGTCTTATCGAATTCCGAGGCGCATATTGTAGATTCCACATTTACTTTTCCTCAGCCAACAATATGAGAAAGAAACAGCAAAATCACTAGCCTATATCAATCTACTATCCTCCATAGTACAAAAGTTGACCTATTTTATTGGTCAACTTGTCCTTCAGTGCGAGTGTTGTGGAGAAAATGACCCGGCAGGAGACGAGAGTACAACCTAGTGTCGTTTAGTAAAAACCTCTCGTGCTCTACGGCCTGGCCCAATCGTGCACATGTGCATTACCTATTAGGTGTCATATACATTACTGCTTAGTAACAGCACAGTAACTAATATAAACATATATAGATCACCCATACTACACCTGCCTGTCTTTCTTATCCCGACTCCTGACCCCTAGACATTCATTACTATGGGACAGCTGGTGATCGAATTTCAATATTGAAACAAATGTTACAAATGTCAAAGAGACAGAGCGCAAGTTTTATACAAATCTCTGCTATTGAAAACCAATCGCTAGTCTAGAAATGGGAGATAATGTCTTGCTCCATTTTACAGGGGAGAAAAATTGTCTGGCTGGGCTGATGAGACATTGGATTGCGCACTGAGATGGAACAGAGTAAATAGGCATTTCAACTTGTGGAATAAACACCAGCTGGAATGCGGTTTTAACCAATCAGCATCCAGGATTAGACACACCCGTTCTATAAGTGATAATACATAATTTACAAGTGATTATATTGTCACCCATCAGACTATACTTAATTTAATCTTGTTTTACATATATTATTTAGTATATGTGTGAAATTAGTTTTGTCATGCACCTGTCTCGGAACAGGTACATCTATGCACTTAAATAGCGAATGGAGGACGCTTTTCCAGTGGTTCATTTTCATGCCAGCCAGGTAGGCTATACTCCTTTTGTAAAGAGAAGCTATATGCTTAATTTAGGAAAGTTGAGAAATAAATATAGAAAGCTGATAGGAACCTTTTTTATACTGAACAACAATTAAAATGCAACATGTTGGTCCCATGTTTCCTGAGATGAAATGAAAGATCCCAGAAATGTTCCAAAGCTTATTTTGCTCAAATATTGTGCACAAATTTGTTTACATCCCTGTTAGTGAGCATTTCCACCTGACAGGTGTGGGATATGAAGAAGCTGATTAAACAGCATGATCGTTACACAGGTGCACCTTGTGCTGGGGACAATAAAAGGCCACTCTAAAATGTGAAGTTTTGCCACACACCACAATGCCACAGATGTCTCAGGTTGAGGGAGTCAGTAATTGGCATGCTGACTGCAGGAATGTCCACCAGAGCTCTTGCCAGAGTGCCCCATGGTGGCGGTGGCGTTCTGGTATGGTCAGGCATTAGCTACGGACAACGGACAATTTAAATATACAGAGATACCATGAAGAGATCCTGAGGCCCATTGCCATCACCTCATGTTTCAGCATGATAATGCACAGCTTCGTGTCACAAGGATCTGAAGACAATTCCTGGAAGCTGAAAATATCCCAGTTCTTCCATGGCCTGCATACTCACCAGACATGTAACCCATTGAGCACGTTTGTGATGCTCTGGGTCGATGTGTACAACAGTGTGTTCCAGTTCCCGCCAATATCCAGCAACTTCGCACAGCCATTGAAGAGGAGTGGGAGGACAACATTCCACACACTGCATGAGGAAAATGATGGTCACACCAGATACAAACTGCTTTTCTGATCCACGCCCCTATTTTTTTAAAAAGGTATCTGTGACCAACAGATGCATATCTGTATTCCCAGTTCTGTGAAATTCTGTATTCCCAGTCCCATGAATTTATTTCAATTGAATGATTTCCATACATGAACTATAACTCAGTAAAATCTTTGAAATTGTTGCATGTTGCATTTGAATTTTTTGTTCAATGTATTAGAGGACATCAAAACTAAACTCAGCAAAAAAAGAAACATCCTCTCACTGTCAACTGCATTTATTTTCAGCAAACTTAAAATGTGTAAATAATTGTATGAACATAGCAAGATTCAACAACTAAGACATAATGTGACTAATAGAAATGCAATAATGAGTCCCTGAACAAAGGGGGGATCAAAAATCAAAAGTAACAATCAGTATCTGGTGTGGCCACCAGCTGCATTAAGTACTGCAGTGCATCTTCTCCTCATGGACTGCATCAGATGTGCCAGTTCTTGCTGTGAGATGTTGCCCCACTCTTCCACCAAGGCACTTGCAATTCCCCGGACATTTCTGGGGGGAATGGCCCTAGCTCTCACCCTCCGATCCAACAGGTCCCAGAAGTGCTCAATGGGATTGAGATCCGGGCTCGTCGCTGGCCATGGCATAACACTGGCATTCCTGTCTTGCAGGAAATCAGGCACAGAACGAGCAACATGGCTGGTGGCATTGTCATGCTGGAGGGTCATGTCAGGATGAGCCTGCAGGAAGGGTACCCACATGAGGGAGGAGGATGTGTTAGTTGTAACGCACAGAGTTGAAGGACCTGCCTTACATACAACAGGCCTACAAGCCTATTTCAGCCTATTGCGGACAGTCTGAGCACTGATGGACGGATTGTGCGTTCCCGGTGTAACTCGGGCAGTTGTTGTTGCCATCCTGTACCTGTCCCGCAGGTGTAATGTTCGGATGTACCGATCCTGTGCAGGCATTGTTACACATGGTCTGCCACTGTGAGGACAATTAGCTGTCCGTCCTGTCTTCCTGTAGCGCTGTCCTAGGCGTCTCACAGTACGGACATTGCAATTTACTGCCCTGGCCAGATCTGCAGTCCTCATGCCTCCTTGCAGCATACCTAAGGCACGTTCACACAGATGAGCATGGACCCTGGGCACCTTTAATTTGGTGCTTTTCAGAGTCAGTAGAAAGGCCTCTTTAGTGTCCTAAGTTTTCATAACTGTGACCTTAATTGCCTACCGTCTGTAAGCTGTTATTGTCTTAATGACCGTTCCACAGGTGCATGTTCATTAATTGTTTATGGTTCATTGAACAAGCATGGGAAACAGTGTTAAAACCCTTTACAATGAAGATCTGTGAAGTTAATAGGATTTTTGCCGAGTTTACCTACGTTTGCATTGATGTCAGAGTGATTACAGGGACAATAGAGTGCTGAGTACCAGGCAGGTAGCAAGTTTGGAAGGCTACTAATGTGCAGCATTAGAGTGCCGTTTTGGAGAAGCCTAGTTACCGTGACTAAATGGTCACTTGGAACTTGACTGCGGTCATGACTTGTAACCGACGGGGTTACGGTCACCATAACAGCCCTATATAAACATGCCACACCAAAGTCATGCAGAAACCCTGGAACTGTAAATCACACATTCCTCCGTCATTTCTCCTTGATAGCAGACTTTGCCAAAATGTCAATGAGGGAACAGCAGGACATCCTAACAAGGTATAGCGACTACAAGACCCTGGTGTCAGACCTCGTGCACTTCTGTCTCTCCTCCCTTTGATGTTACAGCCTGCTGTACCTCATTGGGATCCCCTGCTATTCCTTGAACAGAGCATGTCTTACTTATTATTGCTCAGCAGTGACTGATCGACTGACTGACTTGCTCTTCAAAGGTCTGAGGAGGTACATATAGGACCAGTCCTTCAATATTTTCAGCACAAACACATATTCACATGGGACAAAAGGTGGAGACGTGACCTGTTGAAAGTGTTAGACAGAAGAAATAGTGTATAACTGCTGTGACAGAAGGCTACGTTCCTTAGAACCACCCTGACAATATTGCGATACCAGGCATCAGGGGCACAACTTTCACTAGGGACGGGAGCGTCATGTCTCCCCCACATTCTGAAATTGCATTTTTCTCCCCCCCAGTTATATCATTGCAATGTGATACAAAAAGCAGGAACAATGTGCTTTAAGACCTTCCGGCCGCCTCAGAGCGGTCGGGTAGCCTATTTTGCAGTGTTCAGCTGGCTGGATTTAGGACCTTGTGGTCACCATAGGGCAGGCTGATAGGCTGTATGAAGGAAAAGCTTCTGGAAGGCTGGCTGGACCAGCACCAGAAAGTTGAGCATAGTTCAGTGTGTATGTGTTGCACTCTTCACCCAGTTTTAAAAAGCAAGCAGAGCAGAAACTTTAGGTCACTAAACTTTAGTTCACTGATGTAGCTGGCAAGGTAACTGCTGTTTAACTTAACAGAAAAAAATTAAACAAGTGTTTATTCGCAGTGCTGAGCTAGTATTATAACTGACATGTAATGTTAGATATTGTTTCATCTCCTCTCGACTGAGGTAAATGAATAAGCTACGCTGGCTAGTAGCTACCACAGCCAGGTCAGCTCTAGCCTCTAGTTATCTGTCAGATAGCAATTTGAGGTGGCTATTATTACTAACAGCTGTTGTTTGTATGGAAATGTTTTGTAGACTTTGTTTTGTCCCGTATCAGAAGTAAATGAACTTGGCTCGCTTTCGCCAGTTGATGTACCATTAAGAGAGCTCGCCAAAAGTCGGCTAACGTTAGCTATTATTTTGCCTCAATCACACTAGACCTGAATCAACTGATGAAACCATTGGCCAAACGATTGAAGATTGATATTCAGAATTGTTTTCAGTGCAATGTGAGTTTTATTAGTCTGTATGGCAATGTAACGTTATTGATCTGTCAGTTTCCCTAGCTAATTCCTTACTTTTTACACAGACAGTAATAAACAGCTCTAATGTTACAGCCTTCACTGTCATGGTGCACAGTAGAGGTCTGCGCAGGACCGATTTATTCATCCCGCTCCCGCCTGCACCTGCCTGCACCCGCTGGCTCTCTGCCAGGTTTCCTCCAGATGTGATGCTTGGCATTCAGGCCAAAGAGTTCAATCTTGGTTTCATCAGACCAGAGAATCTGGTTTCTTATGGTCTGAGAGTCTGGAGATACATGACACAAACTCAGATCGAGCTGTCATGTGCCATTTACTGAGGAGGGGCTTCGTCTGGCCACTCTACTATAAAGGCCTGATTGGTGGAGTGCTGTAGAGATGGTTGTCCTTCTGGAAGGCTCTCCCATCTCCACAGAGGAACTCTAGAGCTCTGTCAGAGTGACCATCGGCTTCTTGGTCACCTCCCAGACCAAGGTCCTTCTCCCCCGATTGCTCAGTTTGGCCGGGCAGCCAGCTCTAGGAAGAGTCTTGGTGGTTCCAAGGCCACTGTGTTCTTTGGGACCTTCAATGCTGCATAAATGTTTTGGTACCCTTCCCCAGATCTGTCCCTCGACACAATCCTGTGTCTGAGCTCTTCGGACAATTCTTTAGACCTCATGGCTAGGTTTTTGCTCTGACATGCACTGTCAACTGTGGGACCTTCTATAGACAGGTGTGTGCCTTTCGAAAACATGTCCAATCAATTGAATTTACCACAGGTGGACTCCAATCAAGTTGTAGAAACAGCAAGGATGATCAATGGAAACAGGATGAACCTGAGCTCAATTTCGTGTCTCATAGCAAAGGGTCGGAATACTTATGTAAACAAGGTATTTCTGTTATTTATTTCGGAAAAACCTGTTTTGCCTTGGCAGAATGGGGTATTGTGTGTAGATTGATGAGTACCGTAACAGAATGTGTAAAAAGGGAAGGGGTGTGAATACTTTCCAAATGTACTGTATATTTGTATTTTTTCAAGAGTTGTTCATTTGTTAGGCAATTGGTTCAAGGTGTAACACATTATTTATTATTGAATTTCCTTTGATCTAGTTCAGTCTTATCAATCACTTCAATACATTTAATAATGATATCTTACCTAGCTTGATGACTATGTGCATTTTTGCTTACTTTCCGTTGTAAATGGAGACGCCATATTGGATTGTGTAAGAATGCAGGAAATTAGCTTTAGATGCCCAAACAAATTCTGGGGGAGGACACCAAAGACACCCCCGCCAGGTTATGCCCCCCCCCCAACCCCTGCCAGGTCTCATAGATACATTAGTGATCCTGAAGTGGCTTTGTTCCTTTTCAAGTTATATATTCTATAATGAAATTCATTCATATCAGCACTTGCCAAAATCCTTCTACCTCACTCTTTCCTTATTACCAATACAAGTGCTTATTCAGAAGTGGAAATTGTATGAACTTCATAAGAATTGAGTGCCTTGACCATGGCCTGGACCTTTCATATTCTGCCATAATGGGATTTGCAAGAAGCGTTTCTCTGGGGATAATAAGGGTTTGTGTGATTGCCTACAGTACACTGTAGCTTTGAAAAGCCTGTTTTCATTTTGGAGGTTGGCGCTTCTGAGTGGTCTGGTCTCAGGGAATAAAAAGCTTTTATTCTGTCTGCTCAATCTGGGGGATTTTCATTCAATGATGGGGCTTATTGTTAAAGGCCATGGGTCTAGAAATATCCCGAATGGCTGATTCAAAAAATCTACAGCAAGAACATGTTACCCTAGATTCCTAAAACCGCCTCAGAATTCCCAAATTCTTAATACATATAGGGGAGATGTATTTAATTGTTCAAGCTCAAATGACAATTGATAGCACAACTTGGTGACACACACCACCGACTGTCAAATTACTGCAGTTGAGCACATTTCAAAACTACTTCAGAATCCTACCTTTGCCTGCAGTATCAGTGTCCGGGTGCTGTTGTGAAGTGTGTCTCATGGTTTTGCTGTGCTCTGCCAGTAATATGGTAACAGAAATACAATTAAAAGCACCTGGGCTCTGAGGAAATAGGGGGAGGCAGATACCCTTTAAAAAAGTCACTACAGAGCCCCATTGGCTACCAGGGCCCTGACTGGATGCTTCTAATAATCTGACAGGAACGAGCACGACCTGCGGTTCCCGTCTCTCTGCTAATCAATGTACACACACACACACTGTCTAAAGACACACAGGCATGCACACGCGCGCACACACCCAGATACTGCAAACATGTGCATCTCACACACACACACACTCACACACACACTCACACACACACACACACCTGACCCTGTCCATGGACATCATTACCGACTTCAAATGCCTTTCAAAAAAGACTCAAGGGATGAGGGATCAAAATGACAAGTGACGAACAGTGATTCCTAATATGAGATGTGGATTGTCAGCTCTAGCTTTGTATGAGTGAAATAGGATGATTGATAGATCTTTTATACTCCACTCATGATTGAATGTCCTTTAGCCTGTTACCAACACACACACACACACAATCATATTTCCCAGTGGGACTGTGACTGTATTTATGCTGAAATAACAGTGTGGCGAGGTGTCAGAGTCAAATTAGCCAGTTAATTGGGGGCGACCCCTCCTGCTCTGGGAAGTGATTAAGCGAAAGACAATATTAAAAGATTTCGGGGGACGTTTAATTGGTGGAGCTGAATCATGAACACGGTTCTTGTGAGATGTTGGTATTGATTCCTGTGATCTTTAATCTGATAGTGAGGCACAACATTGTGTAAATAATGGGGTCGTGTATGGGTCACCTCTTGGAGATGACTTAGATTCACATCTGAAATGGTGAGATCTATCTATAATTGGACATACGACGTTTCACTTCAGAATGGCACCTTCTGTTCTTCATAAGTGAATTGTGCTGTGTCTCTTCCAAATGTAAATCCATTTTAAATGTGCCTGTAAGCCTGTGTGCTTTACAGATCTTGTCACTAGCATAAAGATGGACTGTTTTCTACTATTTTGAGAAAAGTCCTAAATTAGGTTCATAAGGATTTTGTGAATTAATAAAAATCTCAGCCTACACAACATGCATTTTTTTTGTGGAGGAGTACAGGTTAGATGTATTTTAGAAGCCCATAACAGTGTACGGCTTGGCATATCAGACATAACATCTCGGGGAGCTTACTGTACATCCATTCTACAGAGATAATACCTAGAACTCAAACACTTCACAGAGCCTTCACATGAACTAAAAAGCTGGAAGGAGGACGTGAAAAGGACAGCATGTCAATGGAAGAGGAACACCTTTTGAAAAGCCACTACGAATGTAGTGACTGGATCTTCACAACTGTTCACTCCACACTTAGAGAATGGCACAGGGATTGAAACAATTCACACACAAAGAGAAGATTCTTGCACATTTCATCAAAGAATTGAGAGAGGGCGATGCGTTGGTTGCCATAGCAATTGTCGACAGTGTCACATGGTTGCCTAGGAACTAGTCCTGCATGTGGTGCTGGGCCAATTTTTTTAATTTTTTTTTATTTTGGCATGCCTCCAAGTACAGCTGGAATGGAATGCAGGTGTTGCGGAATGGTTCAATCTCACCACGTCTTCTGACTGACGGAATCAAGGCCTATCTATTTCTATGGAACATGCTGTCTGTTTGGTCAGAGTAAGCCTATGTCACATCCTCCTGGGTCACATGGAGGGCAGTGGAAGCACAAAGACAACATTAAGCCTGGAAATTAATTCAACTGAGATTGAGAAATGGTCTTTGGCTAAGGTTGCTGGTGCATAGAGTATAGAAATGCATTTTTAAAAAACAAGTCATGTATAGGTTAAATAAAAGGGTTAATGTCTTGAGATATTTAGGTTAACATATTAGGGCAGTGTTCAATGTCCTCATTTCTCCAACCATTAGGAAGGAGAGAGGATCGAACGTTCATATGCTCTGACTGAACATCAAGCAAATCCTCCCTGTGTATATCTCAGACCCTACTGAAGTTGTCAATCACAAATCTTCCATGTTATACTGCATTATCATAAAACTGAAATATCAGAATAAGTATTCAGACCTTTTACTTGGTACGTTGTTGAAGCATCTTTGGCAGCGATTACAACATTGAGTCTTCTTGGGAATGACGCTACAAGCTGGGAACACCTGTATTTGGAGAGCTTCTCCCATTCTTCTCTGCAGATCCTCTCAAGCTCTGTCAGGTTGGATGGGGAGCGTTGCCGCACAGCTATTTTCAGGTCTCTTCAGAGATGTTCGATTGGGTTCAACTCCGGGCTCTGGCTGGGGCACTCAAGGACATTCAGAGACTTGTCCCGAAGCCACTCCTGCATTGTCTTGGCTGTGTGCTTATGGTCGTTGTCCTGTTGGAAGGTGAACCTTCACCCCAGATTGAGGTCCTGAGCGCTCTTGAGCAGGTATTCATCAAGGATCTCTCTGTACTTTGCTCCGTTCATCATTCCCTCGATCCTAACTAGTCTCTCAGTCCCTGCCGCTGAAAAACATCCCCACAACATGATGCTGCCACCACCATGCTTCACCGTAGGGATAGTACCAGGTTTCCTCTAGATGTGACGCTTGGCATTCAGGCCAAAGAGTTCAGTCTCGGTTTCATCAGACCAGAGAATCTGGTTTCTTATGGTCTGAGAGTCTGGAACTCAGAGCGAGCTATAATGTGCCATTTACAGAGGAGTGGCTTCCGTCTGGCCACTCTACCATAAAAGCCTGATTGGTGGAGTGCAGCAGAGATGGTTGTTCTTCTGTAAGGTCCTCCCATCTCCACAGAGTAACTCCAGAGCTCTGTCAGAGTGACCATCAGCTTCTTGGTCACCTCCCTGACCAAGGCCCTTCTCCCCCGATTGCTCAGTTTGGCCGGATGGCCAGCTCTAGCATGAGTCTTGGTGGTTCCAAACTTCTTCTATTTAAGAATAATGGAGGCCACTGTGTTCTTGGGGATTTTCAATACTGCAGAAATGTTTTGGTACACTTCCCCAGATCTGTTCCACGACCCAATCCTATCTCTACGCTCTACAGACAATTCCTTCGAGCTCATGACTTGACTTTTGCTCTGACATGCACTGGCAACTGTGAGATCTTAAATAGACAGGTGTGTGCCTTTCCAAATTCACCACAGGTGGACTCCAATCAAGTTGTAGAAACATCTCAAGGATGATCAATAGAAACAGGATGCACCTGAGCTCAATTTCGAGTCTCATAGCAAAAGATCTGAATATTTATGTAAATATGTTTTTTTTTCTTTTTTTTCTAATAACTTTGCCAAAATTTGGTAGTAGAATGGCCTGACTGAAGAGGTCAGTGACTTTCAACATGGCACCAACATAGGATGCCACCTTTCCAAAGTCAGTTCGTCAAATTTCTACTCTGCTAGAGCAGCCCAGGTCAACAGTAAGTGCTGTTACTGTGAAGTGTAAACATCTAGGAGCAACAACGGCTCAGCTGCGAAGTGGTAGGCCACACAATATCACAGAACAGGACTGCCGAGTGCTGAAATTGTCTGTCCTCGGTTGCAACACTCACTGAGGAGTTCCAGACTGCCTCTGGACGCAACTTCAGCACAGTAACTGTTCTTTGTGAGCTTCATGAAATGGGGTTTCCATGGCCGAGCAGCCGCACACAAACCTAAGATCACCATGCGCAATGCCAAGCGTCAGCTGGAGTGGTGTAAAGCTTGCTGCCATTGGACTCTGGAGCAGTGGAAACGAGTTCTCTGGAGTGATGAATCACGCTTCACCATCTGACAGTCCGACTGCAAAATCTGGGTTTGGCAAATGCTAAGAGAATGCTACCTGCCCCAATGCATAATGCCAACTGTAAAGTTTGGTGGAGGAGGAATAATGGTCTGAGGCTGTTTTTCATGGTTCGGGTTAGGGCCCTTAGTTCTAGTGAAGGGAAATCTTAATGCTACAGCATACAATGACATTCTAGATTATTCTGTGCTTCCAACTTTGTGGCAACAGTTTGGGAAGGCCCTTTCCTGTTTGAGCATGACAGTTCCCCCATGCAAAAAGCGGTCCATACAGAAATGGTTTGTTGAGATCAGTGTGGAAGAACTTGACTGGCCTGCACAGAGCCCTGACCTCAACCCCCATCAAACACCTTTGGGATGAATTGGAAAGCCGACTGCGAACCAGGCCTAATCGCCCAACCTCAGTGCCCGACTTCACTAATGATCTTGTGGCTGAATGGAAGCAAGTCCCCTCAGTAATGCTCCAACATCTAATGGAAAGCCTTATGAATATAATGTATGCACACACGGCACTACACTATGTTGCTTTGTATAAAATTGTCTGCTAAATTGAATATATTATTATATTCTTCCGGTATGCTTAATATTGTCTCATACAATACAATGCTGCCCACATCTGGTTGCTGAACGTCACTACATAACCAATGTATTTTGGTAGACAGTGACATCTATTGGTCATAATAACCATCACATTGCATGCAAATGGTAAAAATAAACGGGATGACTTTTATCTCCAGGGAATTTTAAATCCATTTTAATATGTTGGCCTTTATAGTAGCTTCCAAAGCCGATTAATTAAACAATTCATGATGAGCGACCTGCACACGCAGTCAGTAATACAGACATGATATTATTTTCAGTTTACGTATTTATTTATACAGCGAAATCAGTCTCCTTAGAGACCGTCAAAAATTGCCAAAGCCGACTATATTTCAAGTCGTCTCAGCGGGGTATTGGGTAAAGTTTTCAACTAGCAATAATCGCGCCTCGGATAGACCTCATCGGCTACGATACTGCCACTGCGCAAAGCTGACATAGAATAGGAATCGAGTGGATTGACTATCGGTACAATTACGGTCCCTATGACGGTTTAAATCAATAAATATATCAACAATATATAAACAGGTAAATTATGAATCGATGTAAAATATGATTAAGGAAAAAAGTATTACATGTGTTAGTTTTTAGAGTTTTATTATTTATAATAAACACAAACCGCGCAGTGCATTGTGGGATACTTGGCTCAAAACGTGGCTATCACTGATTAGTAGACTACAGGCTGGATACAACGACCCTTACAAAGTATTCCGATATAATTATATTCCTATTTAGAACATTTTGGGAAGAATTGAGAATCATGTCTTATCTATGTTTTACATTTCTTTCTACAACGTTCTAAAATGGTGCACTCTCTTTTGTTAAGTACGATGGCCATAAAGTAAGAATGCGGTTGTTGACTCCTTGTGGTTGAAAACATCTCACGGATGGTACCTTATAATAATATTCTTGAGGTGATGCTACTTCTATTTTGAGAGCAATATTAGGTCGCTAATATCAACAACATTATCTGACTACACCTCCAAACTATCCCCTAGTTACCACTGAATTTCATGACAATTTTTTTTATGAGCCTATCAGTGCTCTCTAGTCTGATATACGAAGCCCCTTGCCGTGTCAATTTTAGTTTGCAAGGCATTTCATTGTACGTGACATTTAAAACTTTAAATTTGTAACATTCCAACCAGCAGATGGCAATCTCATCTAATGCAAAGTGACAAATCTTCAAGATTCTTTCTGTGACGACCTCCGAGTTTAAAGCCTCTTCAACAAGATTTGCTTTACAAAATGCACAACTACATTGTGTATCAAAATTAGACATAGGCCGAGTAGGCTATTCAAATTATAATGCTCATGATTTTCATGGGTTCTCATGTGCCACGTTTAATTGTTCTAACTTGCTATTAGGGCTGGGAATTACCAGGGACCTCACTACATGATATTATCATGATACTTACTTAGGTGCTGATTTTCTTTTAGCACTTCGATGATCCAAACATGTTGCTCACCGTATGTCTGCTGCAGAGGGACAAAAGAGCCAGGAGAAAAACGAGTTTTGATCAGTCATGGAAATAAAAGGGCTGAAAACAAATAGTCTCCCTATTTAAAAAGAAGATGTGAAGGAAAAACAGAGTATTGGTGCAGGTACAGCCAACTAGTGCAAAAACAATATTGCGATATTGTCAAAAGAATATGATGCATAATCAAAGATAATATCACGTATGTAACTATAGATTTTATCCCCCCCCATCACTACCTGCTATGTAAACAAACCATCAGTCTGTGGTGACAAATTAACAGTATCACCACTCCAGAAATGGAACATCTGACTTATTTAGTGATTGTTTTATTTTATTTCCAAAATTTTACAAGATTAAACAAAGAAAACCGTGTATTTTCCCTTCATTCAATTTTTTGCAATAGAGGAACACTGCAAAAATTATTTTGTGTATAGAAAGCATTGCTCATCAACAGGGTTGGGTAGGTTACTTTCTAAATGTAATCCGTTACACTTACTAGTTACCTGTCCAAAATTGTAATCGGTAATGTACATTTTGGATTACCCAAACTCTAATGTAATCTCATTACATTCCGTTACTTTTAGATTTACTTTCCCCTTAAGAGGCACTAGAAGACGACAAAAATGTATGTTACCAAATGAACGACATCTATTGCAGGATACATCCATGTTAAAGTTGACATAGCTGGCCATATATGGATGTTACATTTTACTTTATGGGTTGGTTATGTAGTCTTCGAACCCATCACTTTCTACTACATATCATAATACAATTAAATTATATTTTTACATTAAAAACAAAGTCTATCAGAATTCCAGTCATTCCAATAAATGTTATACCCCTTGATCTTCAAGAATAGGACTTGGAAATATGGAAGTATAGATTAGCCAAATTAGGACTGATTTTGTTAATTGATTCGAGTTTAAAAATAAATTCTGCACTCATGGACGGGCATGCTTTCAGCACTACTGAAACGTGCTCTTTACATGTGAAAAATGAATGCCATATGCTGCATTTGCTATAGGCCTATTGTTTTCCTTTTTTGTTGGTGACACTTTGATATCTTGATAATATGCAGCTGTTTAAAGGGCAAATCCACAGATGAAACAATAACAAAACGGACACCCCACCTCTGTTTTTGGTTAAAAGCTGAGGGATGGGCCCGGGGGGAAATGTAACCACTCTCAGATTAATAGAGCTATGGATGCGAGGACTGACCATCCATGATATCAACATTATTATTTTAACCATGTTCTGAGTCTATTCAGTGTTTTATTACATTTACAATGTTTACAAACATTGGTGAAAAACAAGCTGATATTTTGGGTTCTCATGGAGTGTGACAGCTAAACTAAGCTCATGAGGCATTTCTAGGTTATATTCTCAAAAAAAATAAAGGGAACATTTAAACAACACAATGTAACTCCAAGTCAATCACACTTCTGTGAAATCAAACTGTCCACTTAGGAAGCAACACTGATTGACCATAAATTTCACATTCTGTTGTGCAAATGGGATAGACAACAGGTTGAAATTATAGGCAATTAGCAAGACACCCCCAATAAAGGAGTGGTTCTGCAGGTGGTGACCACAGACCACTTCTCAGTTCCTATGCTTCCTGGCTGATGTTTTGGTCACTATTGAATGCTGGCGGTGCTTTCACTCTAGTGGTAGCATGAGACGGAGTCTACAACCCACACAAGTTGCTCAGGTAGTGCAGCTCATCCAGGATGGCACATCAATGCGAGCTGTGGCAAGAAGGTTTGCTGTGTCTGTCAGCGTAGTGTCCAGAGCATGGAGGCGCTACCAGGAGACAGGCCAGTACATCAGGAGACGTGGAGGAGGCATTAGGAGGGCAACAACCCTCCTAAGGGCTGCTACCTCCGCCTTTGTGCAAGGAGGAGCAGGAGGAGCACTGCCAGAGCCCTGCCTAATGACATCCAGCAGGCCAAAAATGTGCATGTGTCTGCTCAAACGGTCAGAAATAGACTCCATGAGGGTGGTATGAGGGCCCGACGTCCACAGGTGTGGGTTGTGCTTACAGCCCAACACCGTGCAGGACGTTTGGCATTTGCCAGAGAACACCAAGATTGGCAAATCGCCACTGGCGCCCTGTGCTCTTCACAGATGAAAGCAGGTTCACACTGAGCACGTGACAGACATGACAGAGTCTGGAGACGCCATGGAGAACGTTCTGCTGCCTGCAACATCCTCCAGCATGACCGGTTTGGTGGTGGGTCAGTCATGGTGTGGAGTGGCATTTCTTTGGGGGGCCGCACAGCCCTCCATGTGCTCGCCAGAGGTAGCCTGACTGCCATTAGGTACCGAGAGGAGATATCCGGCCAACAAAGAAATAGAAAACTAGAATGCCCACCCAAATCACACCCTGACCTAACCAAATAGAGAAATAAACAGGCTCTCTAAGGTCAGGGTGTGACAAATTAGCCGATCAGAAGCTTCTAAAGCGATGACATTATTTTCTTGAATTTTCCAAGCTGTTTAAAGGCACAGTCAACTTAGTGTATATAAACTTCTAAACCACTGGAATTGTGATACAGTGAATTATAAGTGAAATAATCTGTCTGTAAAGAATTGTTGGAAAAATTACTTTTAACAAGACATTTGTGGAGTGGTTGAAAAACGAGTTTTAATGCCTCCAACCTAAGTGTATGTAAACTTCTGACTTCAACTGTATGTATATATAAGTCCACAAATGGATGTAGCAACTACAGATTGCCACTTTAAGTCTATCAAAAGTGTGTGAATTTGAGCATGTGTCCATTAGGCCTATGGATTTGTTTTATCTGCATGAATTAGATTGAGCAACAAAAGCCATATTTTAATTCCATTAGGCTGGGATCCGCACTACGCAGCTCTTTCAAGAGCGTATTTTTCATTGGCTCCCCACTGGTTTAAAAAAACAATGATTGATAGGCAGCTTAAACTTCATGAACTCAACCATTATTGGGTTCAAATACACATTTAGATTTGTGAACAGCCACCAACAACATCCACAATCCGTAAGTCGCAAATAGCTGAATGAGAGAGCAGCAGTAATAATGAGTGATATCCATATTGCCATAGACTATACCACTGCTGTTATCCTTACCTCCAAGTGTTTATTCAAATTGGTTAATCTTTGGATGCCGACAGCAGTCGTACCATTGGAAGACATAGCTTGGACATAGCTTGGCCTACAAAAGCCTATTTCTGCTCTTTTCCCGCAATCCATCAAACACATTTGGTTTGTCATCATCGTGGTCTCTGACTTGTGGTCAGACTCGCCCAGGTGGAACAAATCTAAATGTGGTCCATTTTTCACTGCTGATTTAAATGTCATTGAGAAAACAGTGAAGTGTCAAATAGGATTTTTTTTGCAAACTCCTTTCTGAATTTAAAAGTAATCCTCGAAGTAATCATCTAGTTTTTCAAAAGTATCTGTAATCTGATTACAATATTTTAGCTGGGAACGTAATTGATTACAGTTACCGTTTTTTGGGGGGGTAATCTATTACTCCCCAACCCTGCTCATGACTCTTGGCCCCATTTTCTATCTTGATGTAGCCCTTGATCATGACTCTCAGTTCCATATCATCTACTGAACAAGGGGGAGTTTAACTAAAGGTTAAACTGATAAACACATTTTATATGGTAAGGGTTAGGCCATATTTCCATTTTACAGAGTGCTGCTTAGCTATCTAATTAGCTATCTACATCTCCGAACACCTGTGTGTAAATGGAAGACGGACACCACAAACGTGTTGTCACTGAAAAATACTGTCAGCTGCAACTGTACATAACTGTGTTATGGAACTGAGAGTCATGATCAAGAATCGCAAATAAAACTGGTTGAAACAGTACGTATGTGTTTTGCATTTGTGAAATTATTTTGATGTGATATGAAAGTAGAGGGATTTATGTTTCTAGAACCGTACCTCAGTTGAAAATCAATTCACGTTTAAATTGAGTATTTGGCGGTTTTGGCTTCCAGAGCCAATTAGACTTTAAACAGAACATGTAAGGTCCATAAGGAGTAACGTTAGGCTCTTTTAATCCATTATTAGGCTAATCTTCATCATCCCCATAATATTATTTACCCTCTTGCTCTTTTGCACCCCAGTATCTCTACTTGCACATCATCATCTGCACATCTATCACTCCAGTATTAATTCTAAAATGTAATTATTTTGCCTCTATGGCCTATTTTTTGCCTACCTCCCTACTCTTCTACATTTGCACACACTGTACATAGATTTTTCAATTTTTATTTTCTATTGTGTTATTGACTGTAAATTTGTTTATGTGTTGTTTGATTTTGTTGCCCTGCTCTGCTTTATCTTGGACAGGTCGCAGTTTTAAATGAGAACTTGTTCTCAACTGGCCTACCTGATTAAATAAAGTTGTAATATATATATATATACATATTTTTAAACCCAGTATCTCCATTCCAAAAAGAGACCTCTCACAAAGAGAGTTACGGGCTCTCACATAATCAGTTGAAGTGTCCACTTGACTACAGCATGACAATTTCAACAATTACAAGAACTGTCATTTCTATGCAGACATGGAGCAGGAAAGCGACATATATTTGCATATCAATGCATATCAACTGCTGATGTATTTTATCTATGTCTTTATTTTTGTCTCCTATATTTTCTCCTGACGGTAAAAGTTCATTTCATTGTCAGATTATTGATATTAGTTGAGATGGATAGATAATAATACTGAATAAGGCTGCACTAAGCCTCGTTCACACTGGCAGTTTGAAGTGATTTTTTTTCTTCTCGCATATCTGATTCAAATATGATATTTTTGGCGTGAGAGTGAGCACAAGCACCACCAACAATCAAACTACCCGCCACTTGACAGCTAGCGAACCCATGTTAGCAAATTTTTTGTTTTTTTTCACCTTTATTTAACCAACAACTGCGACCTGGCCAAGATAAAGCATAGCAGTGTGAACAGACAACAACACAGAGTTACACATGGAGCAAACAATAAACAAGTCAATAACACAGTAGAAAAAAATCAAATAAAAGAGTCTATATACATTGTGTGCAAAAGGTAGGCAAATAATTACAATTTAGCAGATTAACACTGGAGTGATAAATGATCAGATGGTCATGTGCAGGAAGATATACTGGTGTGCAAAAGAGCAGAAAAGTAAATAAATAAAAACAGTGTGGGGAGGAGGTAGGTAAATAGACCGATAGACTATGTACAGCTGCAGCGATCGGTTAACTGCTCAGATAGCAGATGTTTAAAGTTGGTGAGGGAGATAAAAGTCTCCAACTTCAGCGATTTTTGCAATTCGTTCCAGTCACAGGCAGCAGAGAACTGGAAGGAAAGGCGGCCAAATGAGGTCTTGGCTTTAGGGATGATCAGTGAGATACACCTGCTGGAGCGCGTGCTACAGGTGGGTGTTGTCATCGTGACCAGTGAACTGAGATAAGGCGGAGCTTTACCTAGCATGGACTTGTAGATGACCTGGAGCCAGTGGGTCTGGCGATGAATATGTAGCGAGGACCAGCCGTCTAGAGCATACAGGTCGCAGTGGTGGGTGGTATAAGGTGCTTTAGTAACAAAACGGATGGCACTGTGATTAACTGCATCCAGTTTGCTGAGTAGAGTATTTTGTAGATGACATCGCCGAAGTCGAGGATCGGTAGGATAGTCAGTTTTACTAGGGTAAGTTTGGCGGTGTGAGTGAAGGAGGCTTTGTTGCGGAATAGAAAGCCAACTCTAGATTTGATTTTCGATTGGAGATGTTTGATATGAGTCTGGAAGGAGAGTTTACAGTCTAGCCAGACACCTAGGTACTTATAGATGTCCACATATTCTAGGTCAGAACCATCCAGGGTGGTGATGCTAATCGGGCATGCGGGTGCAGGCAGCAAACGGTTGAAAAGCATGCATTTGGCTTTACTAGCGTTTAAGAGCAGTTGGAGGCCACGGAAGGAGTGTTGTATGGCATTGAAGCTCGTTTGGAGGTTAGATAGCACAGTGTCCAAGGAAGGGCCAGAAGTATACAGAATGGTGTCGTCTGCGTAGAGGTGAATCAGGGAATCGCCCGCAGCAAGAGCAACATCATTGATATATACAGAGAAAAGAGTCTTATCTTGGCAAATGAGAAATGCTCACTAACAGGGATGTAAATACATTCCTGCACAACATTTGAGAGAAATAAGCTTCTTATGTGTATGGAACATTTCTGGGATCATTTTATTTCACCTCATGAAATATGGGACCAACACTTCACATGTTGCGTTTATATTTTTGTTCTGTGTACTTGTAGGCTATATGTCAATGCAATACCAGATAATAATATAAACCCTAATTTCCTGTGGAGAGTCACTATTAGAAGCATTTCTGTTGTTGAAAAACCTTGTTTGGATAATGCCATTCTCTTTATATTATGCATGCTCAGCAGCAGATAACCAGTGCAAGGTGAAAACTGCCCGTCCTGTGCTGCCTGTAATGTTCTGTGCTGCCTGTCCTGTCCTGTGCTGCCTGTCCTGTTCTGTGCTGCCTGTCCTGTTCTGTGCTGCCTGTCATGTCCTGTGCTGCCTGTCCTGTTATGTGCTGCCTGTCCTGTTCTGTGCTGCCTGTCCTGTCCTGTCCTGTGCTACCTGTGCTTTGCTGCTGACACCTGAATATTGCCTCCTACCAGACAGAGACAGACATGCCAATGAGCCCCACAGTGGCAGGATCACCATCATGTACAGGACAGGTAAGTATGTAGATAAGGGAATTACACTGTGTCCAGGACACATAATCTCAAATGAATCCGGTCAGCTTCTGTTTCATTCTGAGCCTGGCATGGCAACCCATATTCATCATCACACTACAACCTGGCTATTACTACTGTACAACACAGGAAAATATGAGAAGAGTGCTGTTCACTTTGCCAGCTAGACAATCTCTCAAACCAGGCTTGTGTGCCACCCTTGTGTGCTAGTTGTGGATGTTTGATAATGGTGGTGGTCAGTGGTGGTGATAATCCGCATTAATACTCTTGAGGTGCCTTGATTACTGTTCTCTTACAACCCTATCAAGAATCTTACTGGCTTTCCATCCATCCACTCGAAGATAGTAAGCACCTGGTACATAATTATAGATGAGATCTGGTCCACTCGCCATCCCTGAGGCTGAGATTGGACCTGTTGAGCAAAGATGCGTTTGGTTATGAATGCAGAGCAAAGGGCTCTGTAACCATAGAAGTCCCTTTTGGCTCAGGCTGTTCCACCACCAGTGGGCTGTGGGATGAAAATAGAGCATGGCAGATGGCTATGGCACTGATTCAACATGGGCTGCTGGGCAGCCTACATAATACCCTGCCTTTCAATATTGCCCAGTGTCGTCCATGGTCTTAAACCTGCTGGCATTCTCCCTTTTTTCATAGTTTAGCATAATAAATTGCAGTTTTTAAATCAATGTCATCCTCAGGTCAGGATCCAGGATAAGGATTAGCTTATGTTACGTGGAGCAGCTCCTACTAGGTTAAGTTTGCATTTTTGTCTGGGAAACACAAGAATGGCTTTCATGGAAAACCCATAGACTGGTGTGTGCCAACCAAGCTGATCCAGCTTAGACCCTCCCAACCACAGCCCTAGCTGCCTGTCTCCAATCAGACACTCTCAAACTTCAGTCCACCAACACACTCACTCAGCTTTCTTACATCATTGATCAGTGATTAATCAGGATCAAAGGGCATAATGAGATGTATGTGTGTCTGTATCTCTCTCTCTGTTTTTGTGCATGTCTGTGGCGTGTTTCCGCAGGTGTTTAATCCACTACAAAAATATGATTTAATTTGTTGATTTATTTTTTCCTCTGGGAAAAAAATGATCTCAATCGACATTGAAATGACTAAAACCAAATGGAAACCGTGTAGAAATTATAATGCACCTACATTTATAGTCTCTTTTCGCTGTCCAGCTAGCTAGCAGTCATCGAAACGAAAACTACACAGTCTGGGCGCATCGAAAAATGCCAAAAGTGATGGCTAGGGGACTAGTTTTTGCTTATTTTGATGGCAAGGAAATATGACCCATTTTAAATGCAGCCCTCCGGACCTCGGTGAAGACCGAATGTGGCCCCTGGGGGTAAAGCAACAGCAGGGTGAAGGGAGAGTGGAGCAGCAGAGTGTATTACTTACTTTCTTTTCGGAGTAGAATGTCTTTTTAAAAAGTCATCAGAACCGTACGGTCACCTTTTCCACCACTGCTGAAAACAATCCTAGGGGAAACACTGGTGTGTGTGTGAATGTGTGTCTGTGTTTTTGTGTATGTGCCACTGTATGTGCGTGCCATGTGTGTGGGGGGTCTGAGTTACATCACAGCAGGGTGAGGGACAGGCAAGCAGGCAGTCATTGATGCTGACCATCCCTAACGTGTGCCACCTGGGCACAGGCTGAGCCGGGCAAACTGTGATTAGATCCTGTAGTAGAGCAAAACAACCTACTGATATTAGGTCTTCCCTGTAACGAAAGCCTGCTAGCTCAGCCAGTGCATTGGAGATCTGAGATCTGATATGATGGAGAATAATATCCCTCAATGGGTTTTGAGGTATCACCCTCACACAGCCCCACCTATCATGAGCTCAAAGGCAAGATGTAACACATGCAAGCCAGGCACGAAAGCATACACAGGTCTTTACCAATGCAAGTGCTTCTGAACATATAATTACACTCATATAAACACTAATTATACTGAAACATGCACATACTCAAACTGTTCCCCACACAAGCCAGTCAAACCCACACACGGCTGCCACCCTGCTATTCCCAGCATGTGGTGGTTTTGCTTGGACTGAGTCCGAAGTGCGCCAGTCTATCTCTTTCTCATCTCTCTCTCTCTCTCTCTCTCCCCCCTATGCTGAAACTGATGTCTCCATGTTACACTATGCTTTACACCCAGCCAGGGCTCTAGTCTGCACATAGTACATTTCGGTTGTTTTAATCTTACGTAGCCATATCCTGGTTCTCGACGAGGCTAAGGTCGCTCAAACATCCCCAGCCCTCACAGACTTCCACTGTAACAAGTCATTCTGGCCGATAGCGCTGTGCTCTGCAAGGTCAGGCAGCTATTCAAATCGAAGGGTGCCTTCCAAATGCCACACTTTTCCCTGTATAGTGCACTATATAGAGTGTGGTTTTAAACTCAACTGCTTCTTCTCATGCTCTTTTAAATAACCTTCGTCTGTCTCTCCAGTGAGTTTTCACACCTTGCCCCCCCCCCCGTGACAACTTGTGTCTGCGAGTAACCTCCATCTGTTATCCTCATGTCTCCTGTCTTCTGAACTCCATCCCAGAGATGCTACATCTGGCAACCTTCAGACACTGGTACAATGGTGCATGTGTTCCTTACAAGCTGATACTATTGCATAGCACTGTTGGATATGTTTTGGAGGTACACATAGCAACACTACGTAGCGATATCAATATTGGCCACATAGTTATTAAATATGCACTGTTATGACGATTTCGCAAACCGTACATCCATTATAAGAGAAGCACTGACAAATCAAATATCCATTTCTGGAAAAAAGCAACCCTGCTACCACACAGAGTCCCACCCACATTATAAAGTACAGCATCAATACTTTACGTGATACTTGCGGTCACTTTGAACACATGCACTGCAATAAGGAACCAGCAGAGTGCACTCTATCCATATGAAAAACCGGTTCTGAAGTATGCTACTGACCTACAAGTCTTTGTTAGACCTTGTCTGAACACTCAAGAAGAGAGGACGAACTCACTGACTTCATTACTAACATTGTGTGAATACAATCATTTTTCCTTGGGTAAATGACTGAGCACACAGATTTTAATGTCAAGAAATCGAGCGCCGCGATCCCCTTTCACTCCTCTGCATGAGTAAAAGGTCTGACTGTCATTTGTTACACATCAATTACACATGAACACTATCACCATACAGGCAACAGACAACTTGTTCCTTATTTAATGGTTGATCCTATTCACATGAACAGTTTCTCTATTCCAATTGTGAATGAATTCAGCCTGGTCGTCGGGACCTCTCAGTGTGTGAGCGCTGCCCTTGGTCTGGTCATATAGCCTACTTCCAAGACACACGTTACACCTGAACCCTTCGACAAACAGGTCAAACATTGTAAACTCAAGCACCACATAGATAGCAGATATCTCGCTCTGCTTGGTTTGCTCTCTACACTCTCTTAGCTGTGTTTCTTGAGTGTTCAGTTTCTGCTCTGAGAGTAGTGTTCTGTTTGTCTCTCTCGCTCTATCTCTCTGTGTCTGTTTACCTGACACTTGTCTGGCATGGCCTAGATTCTCCTTGATCTCATCAGTCAATGGGAAGACTTGTGAAGGCCATCTCCCCCATCTCGCTCTGCCTGCTGCATCTCTGCCACTCTTCTGGCTGTGTCAGCAGTAAGGGGCTGACTCATTCCCCCTCAATCCCATAGTCCCTCAGGGCCCATCGGGCAAAGACAACACGTCGCTTCCCCCAGACAGACAGACTCATTTGCATGGCCATAAATCAATCACAAAACTGACACACACCCAGACACAATAAGGAGTTTGTCTGCATCCCAAATAGCACCATATTCTCTATATAGTGCACTACTTTTGACTAGGGCCCATAGAGTTCTGGTCAAATGTCGTGCGCTATATAGGGATAGGGCGCCGTTTGGGACGTAGCCTATGACAGGGCCACAAAACTATTATTACTCTATGTACCAAACTGCATTGTGGCATGATGCTCCAAGGCAAGAATACAAACTATTCAATGGAAGATGTTCATGGTGATGGTGTGTTGACTACGCTGATCTGGGTTCAGTCTAGCATGCTTTTAGCCCCTGACTGGAATGTGGCAGGTGACGGAAGCCTGATAGTTTCTTCAAGGTTTTCTAATTTACAACTGTGCTTGATGCAACCTTACCTTTCAATGGTGAAAAGACAATTCGGCCACTGCTAGTAACTGCACTGGCTTGACTATTTCATTATACACAGGTAGCCCTAGGCTTGATGGAGTCAATAAAACATAAGAATAACAAATGGTTTCATCATATGGGTTCTACAATCAATTAAGTTATCTAAACACTGTCTGACAATTTCATTACCTTCAAGTTGGGCATAGCCAGGTCAACTACACAAGAAGCCTGTAGTGAACTACCCCACTGGGCAAAAACCTGTTGAATCAACGTTGTTTCCACATAATATTATATTTGTTTAATTATGTGATGACGGAAATGTGATTCGACTTACAAAAAGTAATCAACGTAAGGGAATTTCGACTTGTTTTCACCCAACTTTTAACCTAAATCCAATAACATAGTGACAAGTTTAGTTGATTTCACATTAAATTCACGTTAGTTCACGACGCAAAACAAATATAAATAAAAACTAGACGCTGATGTAGCCTAACAATAACGTAGCCTAATATATGTATGTGATTGAAGAATGCGCTATGTCAGAGCCATAATCCCCGTATTAATCATAACCTCCCATCTCAAAGACATCGAGTTGTTATGGCATCATGATGCAGGTATCACTATCAACCATGGTCCCTTCCATGCAGAGACAAGTTTGGACAAACAAATGTTTTTGGATGGTTTGAATGTTTGATTGGTTTCAGAATATATTTTATTCCACCCGAGGAATGGAACGGCCCTAATCTCCCTTTAGACATTAATCTGCAATTGATTAAAATAAAAAGCACTTTAAGATTTGCATGAAATAGCAGCCGAGAAGGGACTGCTTTGACATACTCAACGTGAACTCGCATGCACGAGCTATTCCAATCCCTTCCATTCCAAATCATTCCAAGCCGGTGGCGACGGAAGAGCACATTATACGATTTGCTCCTTCGTTTTTATTGATATTTTGTAACCATTGCCTGGCAGTCGGTGATCTACAGGCCAAATGGTCTTTTGCGTTTTGAAAGGGGGAGGAGAATAATCCCTCTCCTTTCCCGGTCGATTTTGCGTTCTACCTCCCTGCGCATTTTCCACTCGCCTATAATTTCCTGGTTCTCAAACGCAATGTCACCGGAGGCGGATGTGAGCGGATCTCACAGGTGTGTCCCTTGCCAACTGAGCCATAGCTCGAGAAGAATCACACCTGGGATCACCATGTGATCCTGTACCTGGGCGTGGATAAAGTCCTGGACTCTTGTTGAGTTGTCCGTGTCGTCTTGCAGTAGGAATTGTCAACCAGTGCCCCCTTGTATTTTCGACTGAACAGTGCCTTTCTCTAACTCTCCGCGCTCTCGGGAAGATAAAATGTGAACTTTACATGCATTTTGCTTGAGGACTTATTATACATTTTTAGGGGGACTTTGAAATCTGGACAGCTCCGTGTTAGTTTCAGGCAACTACTGTTCTTCCAAGGTGAGTTTACGTGATTGGTGTTCTACCTTTATAGCCACGGACAGTGTCCGTCTGTTCTGTTCTGTCTATTTATTATGCACATGTACAAGCAAATGCGGTCGGTTAGAATATACCTCCCTGTATAATTCTGTGTGTGCGTAAAGATCTGATGAATTTCCTAGCGCGATGCTAGTAGTGTATTACTTCCTTTAACAGCTCCGTTGTACAACAGCCATGACACGAGGGACAGAAACGCTTGTTTTTCCACATTTGTCTTGACATCAAAAAATAAAAGTTCGACCATAAATTAACATATTGATCCATACCTGCATTACATACATACATAGTGGTTGATTGGAAGCAATTTATTTGTAAATCTACCAGTTGGTCCTCCAGCATTATGAAGTGATGCAACTCTATGGAAATAATGATTTATTGGTGAACCCGAGTTAGGTTTGAGCATAGACTTCAGTATTTGCAGTTTAAACACGTAATGGGATTTATAATCACTTAGTATAGTTGTATGGTGGGCTACTGTACAGTGCTGAACCCGCCCATGTCACTTGTATGAGTCGAGATACAGTCCAACCTACAGTATATTTCCTTACCGGTAATTTGCACAAAGTGATCCATGCTCTATTAAGTAATTAAAGGTTCACTGTAAACTGACATCTGCCTAGATCCTTGACCACTAACTTTCACAGGCGTCATTAGTTTTTCATATGTAATAAACTATGCTTTGGTTATGGAAACATTACCACTTTTACTGGGCTGTTTTCTGCTCCTCTCTTTCTCACGATAATGTGAAGACAGAATAATGGCCCTGTCAGTCCATAAAATGTGGAGCAGTTGGTCATTCATCAGTCTCTCAACCAGAAACATCTCCCCTCACACACATAGACAGGCAAACTCAGTGAGTCTGACAATGGGCTCCCAAGTGGCACAGTGGTCTAAAGGCACTGCATCTCAGTGCTAGAGGTGTTACTACAGACCCTGGTTCGATTCCAGGCTGTATCACAACCATGGAATGATTGGGAGTCCTATAGGGTGGCGCACAATTGACACAGCGTTGTTTGGTTTAGGGTTTGGCCGGGGTAGGCCGTCATTGAAAATAAGAATTTTGTTCTTAACTGACTTGCCCAGTTAAATAAAGGTAAAAAAAAATGTAAAACACATCTCTGAGTCTGTATGTGCATTAGCGTGTGTAGCTAATGAAAGAAAAGTCTTGATTGGTACTAGTAGTCTTTAATGCCAATTTGGAGTTTGTCTTTGCTGTGGAAAAAATGTAGAACTCATTCAGGGACTCAACTTAGATTTGAGAGTTAGAGTAATAGAATACACAAGGTGCAGTTTTGAAATGTGGTTGTGCATCAACAGTCCCTCAATTGGCCCATGTCAGAATTGTTTTTTTAGATTGGTAAATTAGTCTAGCGGCCAGCAATCTAAACATGTAGTCAGCATGGTCAAATTACCGACAGGCGTGGGGCCCCATTGATTAGCATATTAAAAATGACAAACATTTGCCTACACCCTATGGCAAAATGTGTAGAAATTAGCTGTAAAAGTACAATTTTTTCTCTCTGCCCCATGGCAAAAGAAGTAGAATTGCATGAAATGTGTTATAAAAATGCTACATCTTCTCTCCACCCCATGGCAAAATGTGTAGAATTGCATGACATTTGCAATAAAACATATATATATTTTTGCTGTAACGAGGGCGCTCGCTAAAGTGTTCTGCTCACAAGGTATGGATGTGGGTAACCACCACTGCGGCCCCTCATGATGAGTTCCAGATTTTTTTGTGGCCCCCACCCCCATCAAAGTTGCCCATCCCTGATGTAGACAGTAGCCCCATTCATGTTCTCCTTGAATCTCCTGAGTGGTGCTGTCAGTTCATGTCTCTCGGTCCCTGGCCCCGGCACTCTGCTCTGCTTGGATCGCTCACTGTACAGCCATGTTGTCTATCTAAATCGTTGTTTTATTCCCCAGTCCCACATCCATCCTTGCCGACCCATCCATCACGTACAGACCTACTGTACATGGGATGCTCCATCTACTGGGATTATCCCCATTAAATTACATTAAACAAATGCTCTCATGGTGGAAATGGATTAGTCCGAGTGGGGGGTACACCGCTCGGGGGTAAGCAGGAAGGATGGCCGGGTGGGTTGGGCAGAGGGTGGGTTAGCCCCCGAAGTCCTCAAAGAGCAAGGCTGAGTTTTCAATAAGGGCCATCTGCTCATAGGGACACACACGGTGAGGCAACCTAAAACCAGGTCTCTCTCTCTCTCTCTCTCTCTCTCTCTCTCTCTCTCTCTCTCTCTCTCTCCCCCTCTCTCTCTCTCTCTCTCTCTCTCTCTCTCTCTCTCTCTCTCTCTGTTCTCCACAATGCCTCATTCAGGGTTTATCTCATCCTCTCTGAATAAATAGAGACACCTTATCAGTGTGGAGGAGAGGAGAGCGACTGGTTTGTGATACATGTTTTCTTCAGCTCCGCACAAGGGTGAAAAAGACAAGCATACCACGAGGGCTGCCCCAGTTTAGTTGACTAGTCCATTGTTTGGTCGATAGGCTGTTGGTCGACCAAGATTGTTTTAGTTGAGCACTCACAAATATATAGTGCATTCGGAAAGTATTCAGACCCCTTGACTTTTTCCACATTTTGTTACGTTACAACCTTATCCTAAAACGCTTTTCCCTCCTCATCAATCTACACATATCTTTATTTTATGGCACACGAGACACCTGTCCGATTCACTCTGAGTGGATTAATCCATTTTGGATGCCACCGGGATGGCACAACGGTGTCACCAGTAGTACATTTCCCGTTAATTCCCATCATTTCTAATCTACAATGTTTATTTGGTTACGGTCACCTCTGTTGATGTATTCAATATATAATTATTATTATAGTCTTACCGTTCTCATTGTAGGTGTGGACACGTTTGCAGTGCACACAACCTAGGCTACACTTTTAAAAGTTTTGGTTTATTTCGTTCTATTTACGAGTTGTCCAGGCAGGGTAGCCTAGTGGTTAGAGCGTTGGACTAGTAACCGGAAGGTTGTGAGTTCAAACCCCCGAGCTGACAAGGTACAAATCTGTCGTTCTGCCCCTGAACAGGCAGTTAACCCACTGTTCCCAGGCCGTCATTGAAAATAAGAATTTGTTCTTAACTGACTTGCCTGGTTAAATAAAGGTAAAATAAAAAAAAAAAAAAAAAAAAAAAAATTTATTAATTGTCTTTTGTTTGGAGTGCTCCTGTCAATCTTGATCACGCATAGAAGTAGGCCTAGTCTTCCTGGCATGCACGCAAATGTAGACCTATAAATGTACCCATTTGGGGATCTGATAAAAATTTCTGATTGTCATAATTACATTTTTCTTTGCCTCAAACAGCAAGTAAACAAAGTCTGTTTTTACATCCATTGAGAATGACAGTTCCTCAACATAGCCTATTTGAAAAATATTTCCAGTTCGCTCCCTTTCGATAACCACTCAGCATGAAAGTAGAAAAGATGTCATGCTCTGTTTTTATTTGTTGGCTTTATGTAGGCTATTTTTTACACATTGGCAATGGCAATAGAAGTTACTTTTACATTTGTATCCTTTTCATTTCGATGGGATTATGATTAACCACATGACGTTGATTTTGAGATATGAAGACTTTATTATAAATGAACTAAAACTGTTTAACGAAAAATGTGCCAGTTATGATTTTCATATGCACATGAGTACACTAGAAATGGTACGATAAATTGGCACTCCAAATGGAAAAGGTTGCCGATCACTGGTGTAGCCTATTACCGGCAACTCTAGGGGCATAACGGCAGAATCTGCAAAGGCCAGCGAGAGGAGGAGGGTCAGGAACAGGGTGTTTTTCTTCTGGCTAGACTATATTGATTTCTGGCTCGCACTTGAGTCATTTGAATCTTAATTTTGAATCACAGTGCTTAAACCATCAGTGAAGCTCAGTAGCGTACATATAGTCGCTTTTATTCAAAACATAGGGTGCGGTGCGTCTATATAATGTTATTATTAAGCTTATACTGTATTAAAAAAAAAACTCAGGGAATAGACAACATTACAACATGCATGAACTGCATAATAAATATCGTAATACCGTACCTATGTTTTTCCAAAGTGACTTTGTATAATTTCTCATAGCTTCCCTTAAATGTAGTCTATGTCAGTAGTCCTTTTAGGACATAACTGTTCAGTATAGACATTCTAAATGCTTCTTTGTTAAGTCAGAACCCTCTACCCAGATAGTTTAGTCTGATGTTCAGCTGGTATGCTTCTGGTATGTGTTTAAGGTCATATTTAGTTGAATATGTCCATCCTTTGTCTCTTTGTTTGCATTCTACAGGATTACAGACCTATTAGATTAATTCATTTATATTAAAGCAAAGCCTTAATCCTGGTAAGCAAGGTAAAGCCTGTCCCCACCACCCCACCTCACCTCACCCCAAACCAGTCTGCTACTCCAGAGCATCTCATGGTGATGACCTTAAATGTTCCATACCAGTAATCCTTTTTCCAAATGGGTTTCAATGGCATTTCAACAGCTACTTGTCATGGTTCTTGTACAACATGTAGTTATGGCTCTTGTAGAACATGTAGCCTATTTCATTCTTTGTCTATCAGAAGAAGGTCTACACTTTTATTTTGCTGCAGTATGGTGATTGGGAGGATAGTTGTGGATGGGGTAGGGATGGGGGTGTCAGTTTGGCATTAATTCAAGCTCAAGAGAATAGAGATTTCCTTCAGATTGGAGATTGTCTTTTTTATGGCGGGAGGATTATCCTGTGATGAGGCGGCGTCATGCTGAGGTGGTTCTGTGATCTCATCCCTTAGCATTTGTGGCTGCCACCCATCCCTTGTCTTAATGCCCTTGGCCTTAATGGCCCCATCCCAAACCTATCCCTGGCCTCCTATTCTCTCCCCTTCAAGCTCTGTCATGTTGCTGCCTTCTGCTCGTTTCGGTTCGGCTAGCGCCTACTCCCTTAATAAAATACCTTTGCTTGAAAAACAATAAAAAAAGGTGTCAATTGTACTGTTTGTCCATCTTGAGATTCCGTAGCCAGTATACACTTCCTCAAAATAGTCAGATAACTCGAGAAATCTGACATAAAGGTTTGTTTTTGCTGAGGAGATCTAAGTCGTGCAATTTTACGTTTAACTAAGATGTTTGCTGCAGTATTTCTGAAGTGAAAAAAATAGCATTAAAACGATTTGTCTCTCGCTGAATGACAACAAACACTTAATTGAAGCATCCCTACTGTTGACCAAACACAGCCGAAGCTTTATGCCTCGCACTGAATAACACTGAATCACAGAAGAAGCTCAAAGAAAAACATCTCTTGTAAAATCACTGAATAACACTGAATCACAGAAGAAGCTCAAAGAAAAATATCTCTTGTAAAATCTGGGATAATCAAAAAACACCAAAAAAAGACGGTTTACTGAAGTATTTGCAGATAATTTCGGTTAGTGGTTGTAACACAGAAATGCATGCCTATACACCACATACACTCCCTTACATATTTATTTGGCCAGTGAAGCTAAAACTTTTTATTTGTCTCTGTACTCCAGCATTTTGGATTTGAGATCAAGTGTTTTATATGAGGCAACAGTACAGAATGTCACCTTTTATTTTAGGGTATTTTCAGAAATATCAGTTTTGCCATTTAGAAATAAATGCACCTTATGTATCTAGTCCCCCCAATTTGAAAGTGTTAAGTATTTGAACAAATTCATATATAGTCTATTACTTTGATCAAACTTGTTGTATTAGGTTCCATATTCCTAGCACGACATGACTACATCAATCTTGTGACGCTACAAACTTGTTGGATGCATTTGCAGTTTGTTTTGGTTGTGTTTCGGATCATGTTGTGTCCAATAGAAATTCATGGTGAATGTAATTTGTTATTTTGGAGTCACTTTTATTGCACATACAATAGAATACGTTTCTGAACACTTGCTACCATGATTATGGACCATTGTGAATAACAATGAGTGAAGGTTACAGAAGCTCAAAGATCATGCCCGCAAAACATGCTAACCATGCTAATTATTCATGATTCATTCATGATGAGCCATAATGATGGTAGCATCCACATGAATGATTAGCCATAATTATGGTAGCATCCACATTCATGGTGAGCCATAATTATGGTAGCATCCACATTCATGATGAGACATAATTATGGTAGCATCCACATTCATGATGAGACATAATTATGGTAGCATCCACATTCATGATGAGACATAATTATGGTAGCATCCACATTCATGATGAGACATAATTATGGTAGCATCCACATTCATGATGAGACATAATTATGGTAGCATCCACATTCATGATGAGACATAATTATGGTAGCATCCACATTCATGGTGAGCCATAATTATGGTAGCATCCACATTCATGATGAGCCATAATGATGGTAGCATCCACATTAATGATTAGCCATAATTATGGTAGCATCCACATTCATGGTGAGCCATAATTATGGTAGCATCCACATTCATGATGAGCCATAATTATGGTAGCATCCACATTCATGATGAGCCATAATGATGGTAGCATCCACATTAATGATTAGCCATAATTATGGTAGCATCCACATTCATGGTGAGCCATAATTATGGTAGCATCCACATTCACGATGAGACTTAATTATGGTAGCATCCACATTCATGATGAGACATAATGATGGTAGCATCCACATTCATGATGAGACATGATGATGGTAGCATCCACATTCATGATGAGACATAATTATGGTAGCGTCCACATTCATGATGAGACATAATGATGGTAGCGTCCACATTCATGATGAGACATAATTATGGTAGCATCCACATTCATGATGAGACATAATTATGGTAGCATCCACATTCATGATGAGACATAATTATGGTAGCATCCACATTCATGATGAGACATAATTATGGTAGCATCCACATTCATGATGAGACATAATGATGGTAGCATCCACATTCATGATGAGACATAATTATGGTAGCATCCACATTCATGATGAGCCATGATGATGGTAGCATCCACATTCATGGTGAGCCATAATTATGGTAGCATCCACATTCATGATGAGCCATAATTATGGTAGCATCCACATTCATGATGAGCCATAATGATGGTAGCATCCACATTAATGATTAGCCATAATTATGGTAGCATCCACATTCATGGTGAGCCATAATTATGGTAGCATCCACATTCACGATGAGACATAATTATGGTAGCATCCACATTCATGATGAGACATAATGATGGTAGCATCCACATTCATGATGAGACATAATTATGGTAGCTTCCACATTCATGATGAGACATAATTATGGTAGCATCCACATTCATGATGAGACATAATTATGGTAGCATCCACATTCATGATGAGACATAATTATGGTAGCATCCACATTCATGATGAGACATAATTATGGTAGCATCCACATTCATGATGAGACATAATTATGGTAGCATCCACATTCATGATGAGCCATAATGATGGTAGCATCCACATTCATGATGAGACATAATTATGGTAGCATCCACATTCATGATGAGCCATAATGATGGTAGCATCCACATTCATGATGAGACATAATGATGGTAGCATCCACATTCATGATGAGACATAATGATGGTAACATCCACATTCATGATGAGCCATAATGATGGTAGCATCCACATTCATGATGAGACATAATGATGGTAGCATCCACATTCATGATGAGCCATAATGATGGTAGCATCCACATTCATGATGAGACATAATGATGGTAGCATCCACATTCATGATGAGCCATAATGATGGTAGCATCCACATTCATGATGAGACATAATGATGGTAGCATCCACATTCATGATGAGCCATAATGATGGTAGCATCCACATTCATGATGAGACATAATGATGGTAGCATCCACATTCATGATGAGCCATAATGATGGTAGCATCCACATTCATGATGAGACATAATGATGGTAGCATCCACATTCATGATGAGACATAATTATGGTAGCATCCACATTCATGATGAGACATAATGATGGTAGCATCCACATTCATGATGAGACATAATTATGGTAGCATCCACATTCATGTATAGGTGTTCAGATCGAACCTATTCGGTAACACTTTAGTTGAAACCCAGTGTCATAACACATTTTGACACAGTCATAATCATGTCATAATATGGTCATAACACTGTCATGACCCATGTATTTACACCTGTTGTGACATACAGTAAAAGTAAAAAATGTGACACACCTACTCATTCCAGGGTTTTTTTCTTCATTTTTAATATTTTCTACATTGTAAAATAACAGTGAAGATATCGAAACTATGAAATAACACATATGGAATCATGTAGTAACGACAAAAGTGTTAAACAAATCAAAATATATTTACGTAAGTAAATGTCAACAAAATAACTTTTTTTTGTGTGTGTGTGTGTGTGTGTGTTTCAATCTAAATTTAACTGTACTAGAATGCTTAAAAGGCCGCTAAAATTTGAAATATTGGTTATTGGGTCTCGGTATCAGGGTTTTTGGCAAGGAAAATATCGGTATCGGCCAAAAATGTAATATCGGTGCATCACTAAAAAAAACAATGAATTCTATTTTCTAATAAAGCTGTAACGTAATAAATCGTGGAAAAGGTCAAGGGGTCTGAATACTTTCTGAATGCACTGTATGTATGAACATACCCTCAAATACAAGGTAACATTCTGTACTGTCGCCTCATATAAAACATTTAATCTCAAATCTAAAATGCTGGAGTATAGAGCCAAATTAAAAGTTTCAGCTTCACTTTCCAAATACATACGTAGGGGAGTGTATCCTCTGACATTCCATCCCCATAGAACTCAGTTAGAGCTGATAACAAAGCCACTGTGCTAATGACAGGCCTAAGACGGGAGATCACATTCACTCTCACGGTTCCTCAACGACAGCTGGCTGCTCGGCTGGGCTGTCTCTCTGCTGTGTCCGCCTGCGGGGGGCTGGGGGCAGGGGCGTGCCTCCCTCTGTTGGTACTGTACACCCCTCCCCACCATGCTGCTCACAGATCCTCCCTAGTTCCTACCACCCACCCTCACACAGACAGAGATTCAACACCATCCAAGGCTTTCCCTCCTCTACTAGTGACGCCTAATACTGCAGGGTTCCGCTTCAGCCCTTCGCCCTCACCATTATGACCTGACCCAAACTTGGCCGGGTTCTCTTTACCCCTCAAACAACCTTGACACTCTGTCTCAACCAACACTGCTTTTATCCTATACCAATGCTCTCCACAGAGCTCTCAACCTACCCATGGCTCTCCACACCACTTCTCATCCCATGCTGATTCTCAAAACACTACCCACCGTCCAACTCTGACTACTAGGAGCTTTACCTTCAACTATTCCCAGTCTGTCTCTCCCCACACTCCCCTTCCCCATATGAGTCAGACTCCGAGAGAGAATGTGTGTAATTCTGTACAGTACACATGTTCTGCAAAGAGATAAATGATTTGTGAGAGAATGAGAACTTAATTGCTTGACTGAGAAGTTGTACATTGTTATGCGCTGGCGGTTAGAAGTACTAATATTTCACAGGGATAGAGCCGAGGGAGATACTTGCTATGATATTGAGGTGTTGTGGGAACTGGGGGAAAGGGAGGGGAAGACTATTCAGAATGTCAGCCTTAGATGAAAACACGATCTTCACTACTCATCTAATAGTCTGAATTAGGAACGTATACTCCCTTACGTATTTAATGTATTTGAACAGTAAAGCTACAACTTTTAATTTGGCTCTGTACTCCAGCACTTTGGATTATGAGATCAAATGTTTTATATGAGGTGAAAGTACCGAATATCACCTTTTTATTTGAGCATATTGTTATACGTCTGTTTTACCGTTAAGAAATGAATGCACTTTATGTTTCTAGTCCCCACATTTGAAGGTGCCAAGTATTTTGCCATATATTTACTTCTTGTGTATTATGTTAAATCAAAAGTTTGCGATTTGGTCCCAAAGTCACTACAAACTTGTTGAATGCATTTACAGTTTGTGTCGGTTGTGTTTCGGATTATGTTGAGCCCAATAGAAATGAATGGTAAATGATGTATTGTGTCATTTTGGAGTCACTTTTATCGTAAATAAGAATAGAATATGCCTCTGAACACTTCTACGTTAATGTTGGATGCTACCATGATTTCGGATGATCATGACTGAATGTTGAACAGCGATGAAGATGAGAAAGTTACAGATGCACAAAGATCATGTCCCCCCCCCAAAACATGCTAACCTCTCACCATTACCAATAACAGGGGAGGTTAGCATTTTTTTCTGCTGCTGGAACATAACATAACATAACATCTGACTGCTTAGTTCTCTCTCGGTTGTTACAAGCAGTGTGGCTGCGTGCGAGAGAGAAAGCAGCATCACCATCATTGCTCACCGCACCGGGTAAAGTAGTTGTTGTTGTTGGCAACAGTAAAAAGTGTATGAATGGGAACTTTGCTATAGAACAAACGTGAGCAACCATACACTTTCTCCTGGCTAGTAGCTAGTTAGCTTTAAATGGACAGTTTAGTCATTTTTTAGCTGTGTCAGTTTTTTTTTTATCTAACTAGCTAACGCAGGGTAGTTCTGGCAGTGTGAAAAACTGACAGTGAATGTTTTGAAGCCAAGAATACTTGCTCGCTACAAATAACTTGCGCCATCACTGCTAGTCTTTATCATAGGGTCAGCAAGTTAACAATGGGTGTCACCAAGCAAGAAGCTAAAAAAAAGAGGGCATTTTTTTCAAAGGAGTGCAAAGGACTGTATGTAAGTTCTTGGCAACTGCCCGCACACCACCCCTGGCAAACTAGCTGGCAAATGTGAGTGCTTCGATGTCTTTAGTGTCATCACGGTGATTATGGGTCATGAAGGTGTGTTCCATGTGTTAAGACTGTTTGGCGTTATCATGATCACGGCAGGAGACTGACAGCCATGAACAAACAGACAGTCAGAGAGGGAGAAGTGCCTCTCCAGGCCGATAGAGTTCATAGACTGATGATCTGTCTGTGTGAATCAATCAGAATTAGAGCAGCTTAGGTCTAGAGGGTGTGTTGCACGTGTCAACATCATGCAGGAGAGAGGCATGTTACAGGCAATGATACCCACCGGCAGACAAAATCAAATCAAATGTTTTTGGTCGCACACACATGTTTAGCAGATGTTGTTGCGGATGTAGAGAGATGCTAGTGTTCCTAGCTCCAACAAACAGTGCAGTAATATCTAGCAATACTCAACACACACACAGTGTATATATTCAGTGTATATATACGTTATACATTATGGACAGTATGTGGATAGAGTATAGTATATATCTGAAGAATATGTAGATGGAATAGTATGTATACAGCAATAGTTGAATAGGATGGACTTGACGGCAGGGTAGCCTAGTGGTTAGAGCGTTGGACTAGTAACCGGAAGGTTGCAAGTTCAAACCCCCGAGCTGACAAGGTACAAACCTGTCGTTCTGCCCCTGAACAGGCAGTTAACCGACTGTTGAAAATAAGAATTTGTTCTTAACTGACTTGTCTAGTTAAATAAAGGTCAAATAAAAAAAAATACAGTACACAGTACTGTATATGTGACGTGGGTAAAACAGTATGTAAACATTATTAAAATGGACCAGTGATTCCATGTCTATGTACACAGGACAACAGCCTCTAAGGTGCAGGGTTGAGTAACTGGGTGGTAGCCGGCTAGTGCCAGTGACTAAGTTCGGGGCAGGGTACTGGGTGGAGGCCGGCTAGTGATGGCTATTTAACAGTCTGATGGCCTTGAGATAGAAGCTGTTTTTCAGTTTCTCGTCCCAGCTTTGATGTACTTGTACTGACCTCGCTTTCTGGGTGATAGCAGGGTGAAGAGGCCGTGGCTCGGCTGGCGCAGGTCCTTGATGACCTCAGCCACCCGAGTCGGAAATATTATGTTAAGTTTCTAACCATAGAGTATGTAGAGCAGCAGTAGTACAGTGCCTTCAGAAAGTATTTACACCCCTTGTGTTGTGTTACAACCTTAATTTAAAATGGATTCAATTGAGATTTTTGGTCACGGGTCTACACACAATACCCCCATAATGTCAATGTACAATTATGTTGTTTTAAAATATATATTTTTTTTACAAATGAATAACAAATAAAAAGCTGAAATGTCTTGAGTCAATAATATTCAACCCCTTTGTTGTGGCAAGCCTAAATAAACAAGTCACATAATAAGTTGCAATAATAGTGTGATTTTTGAATGACTACCTCATCTCTGTACCCCACACATACAATGATCTGCAAGGTCCCTCATTCGAGCAGTGAATTTCACACAAATATTCAACCACAAAGACCAGGGAGGTTTTCCAATGTCTCTCAAACCCTTGAATTAGTAGGTGTGTCCTAACTTTTGACTGGTACTGTATGTAAATGAGATATTACTGTATTAATTTTCAATACATTTGCAAACATTTCTAAAAACATGTTTTCACTTTGTCATTATGTGTAGATGGGTGAGGGATTTTTCCAATTTGTATTTAATCAATGTTGAATTCAGGCTGTAACACAACAAAATGTGGGACAAGTCCAGGGATATGAATACTTCCTGAAAGCACTCTAACAACCTGACACAGGGGAAGTCAGAAAAATACTAGGAAATGAATCATACAGTAGCAGAGAAAAGAGTTCAAAATGGTTGTTTAATTGAATATATCCACATTAAGTCACACGGGTATTCGGTACAGTATGAATGGCCCTCACTGATTGGACTACCAGAGTAAGTGCACCTCTGCAAGGCCCCTCCCCCCCCCCCCCCTTATCCTTGTTCATATGCCCACAACAAAATGTGGAACAAGTCCAGGGATATGAATACTTTCTGAAAGCACTCTAACAACCTGACACAGGGGAAGTCAGAAAAATACTAGGAAATGAATCATACAGTAGCAGAGAAAAGAGTTCAAAATGGTTGTTTAATTGAATATATCCACATTAAGTCACACGGGTATTCGGTACAGTATGAATGGCCCTCAGACTGATTAGACTACCAGAGTAAGTGCACCTCTGCAAGGCCCCCCCCCCCCCCCCCTTATCCTTGTTCATATGCCCATTTGTAAGTTAAGATTCTTCTCTATCCTTTTCAAAAAAGAACGTATCACGGCATGCCCCAAGGCCCCCTGGGAAAATGTAAGAGTCACTACTAAGCCCCTGTCTCTCTCTCCCACATGCCCTTGTCTAGCTGCTAGTTGAACTGACAGGCTGACACACAGACAGGCTGGATGGGCTTTAGATTATGCCTGCTGATTGGAGACATCATGTCATCATGGCTGCCCACTGGCATGAGTTCATACAGATGCTCTAGATGGATGGAAAAGGAGGGATTTGAAAACTCTGTCAGGGTCACCTTCATTCTTTGCAATATTAGTCAAATGATTTCTATTCCGGAGTCGTTTTGGTGTGAGGAGAGAGAGGGGGAGAGATGGAGGGAGACTCTAATTCATTTTGTGCTTTGGTAATTGAGCGTGGGAAAGAAGGGCTAGTGAAATGCTATCCATTTAAGTCTTCAGAGGAGAGGAGTCACTTATGCCTGTTTGCATCAGCGTGATGTTGACTGAGAACGTTAGGCCCAACTCTGCTTTATAATGAAAAGAGGACCATCGGATCGCTCCGACTTTTGAGTGTAATGAAGATTAGTTGACGCATCATTTCAGTGTAAATTGAAAACACTCTCATAGGAATTGAGGGAGGGATGATATGTGGCTTTCTTAAAGATATTTAGGAATGGAAGCAGACCTTAAAGTTAACAAATAATTGAAAAACTACACAACCATTCACTCTTTCACTCTTTCTGTAATGCCATTTTTACAGCTTTTGTTTTAGAGTGACGCGTAGAGTTTAATGCTATCTCAGGCAGCACCGGACGGTGCGGTACATTTGTACCCACGTGAGCATCGTCGCAGTTAATCCTGGAAACGGACTGATTTCCTTACGCCAAGATCATTTTTAATCAACACCTCCGCTATACAGCTAATAGGAATTCCAGCTGTTTCCTGTTAATGTGGTGAAATCTGTTGGGTATTTTCTTCATCGTGCTTATTTTTTTTGTGTGCTCACTGGGCGATTAATTATGAAGTAGTAAGTGGGCCGCAGCCAGCCAGCCAGCCAGCCAGCCAGGCAGGGCCGGTGTTGTGCGACAGATACAGGAAGGGTCAGTGCACTGGCAACGGCTGGAGATGAAGGTCGTTCCAAACACCAACCAGAGAGCTGGAGAGAACGATAGAGAGAGAGAGGAACTAATGGAGAGAGAGATTGAGCGAGAGAAATGGAAAGAGCGAGATGGAGTGAGATAGATTTGAGACTACTCAACTGCCAAGGGGAGTGTGAAGGAGATGTGGGGTCAGTCAGCTTGTGCGATGCTAAGTTTATAATGTAGTGCATCTATGGTTGTGGATGATACATTTATTGGGGTTCCGAAATTATTGACACCTTTGATAAAGATGAGCAGAAATTACTGTATATAATTCAAATACTGAGCATGCTAATGCAAATGAGTTTATTTTATAGTAATACAATTGCTTTGAGAAATATGTTTTGTTTAACAAGTAATACTTTCCCCCCCCCTCAAAAGTAGGGGTTGAAATTATTGACCACCCTGTTTTCTTTTTTTTGTGTGTTTATTTTTACCCCTTTTTTCTCCCCAATTTCGTGGTATCCAATTGTTGTAGTAGCTACTATCTTGTCTCATCGCTACAACTCCCGTACGGGCTCGGGAGAGACGAAGGTCGAAAGTCATGCATCCTCCGATACACAACCCAACCAAGCCGCACTGCTTCTTAACACAGCGCGCATCCAACCCGGAAGCCAGCCGCACCAATGTGTCAGAGGAAACACCGTGCACCTGGCAACCTTGGTTAGCGCGCACTGTGCCCAGCCCGCCACAGGAGTCGCTGGTGCGCAATGAGACAAGGATATCCCTACCGGCCAAGCCCTCCCTAACCCGCTATGCCAATTGTGTGTCGCCCCACGGACCTCCCGGTTGCGGCCGGTTATGACAGAGCCTGGGCTTGAACCCAGGGTCTCTGCGCCACCCGGGACACCCCTGTTTTCCATACCTTTCAATATTTTACCTTGCGAGGATAACAGCTCTAAGCCTTTTTCTAAAATGTTTTATGAGTTGGTTAACACATTCTGAGGGATCTTGGACCATTCCTCCATACAGAATCCTTCCAGATCCTGACATCCTTTGTCTGCCCTTATGGATGGCCCTCTTCAATTCAAACCACAGCTTTTCAATGGGTTTCAAGTCCAAAGACTGAGATGGCCATTGCAACATTTATATTTTTCGGGCAATTAACCATTTCTTTTTTGGATTTTGATGTGTTTTTTGGGTTATTGTCTTGCTGGAAGAAAATAGAGCTATTTGGCCATACACAGCAGTGGTGGGTTTGGTGTCGAAATGTGAACGCCTAAACAGAAAATAGCCCCATACCTACTGTAGTATAGGGTGGTGGATCTTTGATGTTATGGGACAATATCTCCTCCACTGGTCCTGGGGCCCTTGTTAATGTCAAAGGCATCATGAACTTTACCCAATACCAAGACATTTTATCCAAAAATCTGGTTGCCTCTGCCAGGAGGCTGAATCTTGGCCGCAGGTGCATCTTCCAACAAGACAATGACCCCAAGCACACATCAACATCCACAAAAAAAATAGTTAATTGGCCAAAAAAATCAACACTTTGCAATGGCCATCTCAGTCTCTGTGGTTTAAATTGTAGAGAGCAGTCTAGAAGCGCAGACCGTAGGATGTCAGGATCTGTAAAGATTCTGTATGTAGGAATGGTCTAAGATCCCTCCCAATGTGTTCTCCAACTCATAAAACATTTCAGTAAAAGGCTCAGTGTTGTTATCCTCGCAAGGGGAGGGTGCTAGAGTATTGAAAACACGGGTGCCAATAGCTTTGACCCTTGTCTTTTTTAGATTTGTTCCTTGTTAAGCACATTCTCTTACTCTGAGAAGTTGTAGTCGGGTAAAATTATTATTTGAGCGTACAATATAGCTCAGTATCTTGTGCTCATCTTTGTGAAGGGATCCAATCATTCCAGACCCCATTGTACATACAATGCCGTGAGAAAGTCTTCACACCCCTTGACCTTTTCCAACCTGAATTTAAAACGGATTTGTTACTGGCCTAGACACAATAGCCCATGTCAAAGTGGAAATGTGTTTTCCCGAAATGTTTACGAATTAATAAAAAATGAAAAACTGAAATGTCTAGAGTCAATAAGTATTCAACCCCTTTGTTATGGCAAGCATAAATAAGTTCAGGAGTAAAAATGTGCTTAACAAGTCACTCATACAATTATCTGTAAGGTCCCTCAGCAGTGAATTTCAAACACAGATTCAACCACGGAGACCAGGGAGGTTTTCCAATGCCTTGCAAAGAAGGGCACCTTTTGGTAGATGTGTGAGAAAAAAAAAGCAGACATTGAATATCCCTTTGAGCACGAGGAAGTTATTAATGACACTTTGGACGGTGTATCAATACAAAGAGTCAATACAAAGATACAGGCGTCCTTCCTAACTCAGTTTCCGGAGTGGAAGGAAACCACTCAGGGATTTCACCATGTGGCCAATGTTAACTTTAAAACAGTTACAGTGTTTAATGGCTGTGACTGGAGGAAACTGAGGATGGATCAACAACATTGTAGGAACTCCACAATACTCACCTAATTGACAGCGTAAAAAGAAGGAAGCCTGTAAAGAATAAACATATTCCAAAACATGCATCCTGTTTGTAACAAGGAACTAAAGAAATAATGTAAAACATGTGGCAAGGAAATTAACTTTATGTCCTGAATACAAAGTGTTATATTTGGGGCAAATCCAATACTGAGTACCACTCTCCATATTTTCAAGAATAGTGGTGGCTGCATCATGTTATGGGTATGCTTGTAATCATTAAGGACTGGGGAGTTTTTCAGAATAAAAAATAAACAGAATGGAGCTAAGCACAGTCAAAGTTCTAGATGAAGCCCTGGTTGTCTGCTTTCCACCAGACACTGGGAGATGAATTCCCCTTTCAGCAGGACAATAACCTAAAACACAAGGCCAAATCTACACCGGAGTTGCATACCAAGAAGACAGTGGATGTTCCTGAGTGGCTAAGTTACAGTTTTGACTTAAATCCACTTGAAAATCTATGACAAGACCTGAAAATGGTTTTCTAGCAATGATCAACCAACAACTTGACAGAGCTTGAAGAATTTTGAAGACAATAATGGGTGAATGCTTCACCAGAAAGTCTCACAGTTGTAATCACTGCCAAAGGTGTTTCTACAAAGTATTGACTCAGGGGTGTGAATACTTAAGTAAATTAGGTATTTCTGTATTTCATTTTTAACAAATTTGATTTTTTTTTTTTTACACAAAAATGTTATTGTGTAAATGGGTGAGCATTTAAAAAAAAAGAAGTTTTGAATCCAGACTGTAACACATGTATGAATACTTTCTGAAGGCCCTGTATCTGTCTCTTATGCTAACTTGCTTGTCCGCCTTCTTTATCAGATCTGCATTTCTCTCTGCTTTATCCGCTTGTCTTTGACTTTTTTTTCCTTCTCATTTCTCTTTTTCCAACTCTCTTTCTTTCCCCTTCCCTCTAGTTCTCAGTGTCCCTGTATTCTGTGTGGATATTAATCTTCATGTTTCTAGCCCCAGGCGTGGATCTATCTCCCAAAATGCAGATCTGTGGGGGTGTCACCATAGCTGTGTGTCTAGGGTGTCTGTGTGTGCCCCCCAGCCTCCCTCTCTTGTTCAGAAACAGTACTGATGAAATCCATTATTCCTCTCTGACTCATCATGTAACCATGGGACAGGCTGCAAAGCCCCACACTCTGGTTTCACCCCAGCACATGTGTAAAAATAAGGAAGATTGCAGAGATATTTTGTCTGCGTTTGCATCTTACGAGCTAATTCAAATCTGGGGCTGGTTCTGCATTTCACTGAGTGCAAGGTCTTACGGGTTTATCGCGTGCATCTTGTTCAGATTAGATCTGTGATGTTCTGCTAACTTAACCCTTCCACGCGGTTTGTTTGTGTCACCCAGAGGCAAGACACGGCATCTCCCAGTGTAGCCCTTTCATAGAGTTGTGTTAACAGTTCATTTCCCCTGTATGGCTTTTCTGCTTTAGGCCAAACCAAATGACTGACCTTCATCCAAGTCATGACATCACAGTCTGTGCCAGATGCCCCCAAAAGAATGCCTAGGCCTAAATATTTACATGCTCACACAGCATATACTTGCACGCACTCACACAAACACGCACACAGTACCCGTCGTCTCTCTTTAATAACAAGCACTCACAGTCTCACTGCAGAATTAGACGTTCATCCACGTTCTCCCATCGTCAAGTTTCGAAGTTGCTCCAAACGTCAAATTTCAAGGTGTTTTTGTTGCTCCTGCTGCTCTATATCCTTCCCCCTGCTGCTCTATAGCCTTCCTCCTGCTGCTCTATATCCTTCCTCCTGCTGCTCTATATCCTTCCTCCTGCTGCTATATATCCTTCCCCCTGCTGCTCTATATCCTTCCTCCTGCTGCGCTATATCCTTCCTCCTGCTGCTCTATATCCTTCCTCCTGCTGCTATATATCCTTCCCCCTGCTGCTCTATATCCTTCCTCCTGCTGCTCTATATCCTTCCTCCTGCTGCTATATATCCTTCCCCCTGCTGCTCTATAGCCTTCCTCCTGCTGCTCTATAGCCTTCTTCCTGCTGCTCTATATCCTTCCTCCTGCTGCTCTATATCCTTCCTCCTGCTGCTCTATATCCTTCCTTGTGCTGCTCTATATCCTTCCCCCTGCTGCTCTATATCATTGCCCCTGCTGCTCTATATCCTTACTCCTGCTGCTCTATATCCTTCCTCCTGCTGCTCTATATCCTTCCTCCTGCTGCTCTATAGCCTTCCTCCTGCTGCTCTATAGCCTTCCTCCTGCTGCTCTATAGCCTTCCTCCTGCTGCTCTATATCCTTGCCCCTGCTGCTCTATATCCTTGCTCCTGCTGCTCTATAGCCTTCCTCCTGCTGCTCTATATCCTTGCCCCTGCTGCTCTATATCCTTGCCCCTGCTGCTCTATATCCTTCCTCCTGCTGCTCTATATCCTTCTTCCTGCTGCTCTATATCCTTGCCCCTGCTGCTCTATATCCTTGCCCCTGCTGCTCTATATCCTTGCCCCTGCTGCTCTATATCCTTCCTCCTGCTGCTCTATATCCTTCCTCCTGCTGCTATATATCGTTCAAGTTCTCCAAATGTCAATGTTAACGGTTAAGTTTTGACATTCATTCCGAAGGGTTAACGTTTGGGATAGGGTTAAAACAAAACATTGAAAACCAGTGTCCATGACTGGGATCAAACATGCAACATTCTGATGCAAAGTCATGGGATTACACCCATCTGCTGCCCCTGTCCACAGCATCCAAGCAAAACCCAAGCCTACTTGATGGTAATAGGGCTCACTTTTGCCCCTAGTGGACGGTTTTTGAAAGCATTTCCCAAAATCCTCAGGACATGGATAGATGTCCAATTTCGACATCAATCTTGAACGATCTCCCTGCTCTTTAAGTCTGAAGCATCCCTCCGATGCAGTTTGCCTCCTGTCTCATCTGATCCCACGTCATTGATCTCTCAGAGACTCTCAGCTCTTTAATTACACTCATTAGCTAAGAGGAGTGCTGCTTCTGAGGTTAGAGCACCTTATTAGGGAGACCTTGTCTTTGCTTCCCCCACCAACCCGTCTGCCTGCATGCTACTGCTGCTGCCTCTACCTTTCCGGAAACAACCAGCGTATGCCCCAGCACTTGCAATGTTTACAGCAAACACAATGCCAAATTGGATCCCCAAATCGCTACCCTCTCCAATTCTTTTTTTCTCCATCCCTTTTTCAATTGGATAAGGGTGAAGTGAGTGCAGTTCCAATAACAGATTGAAGCAAAGTGGGGTGTTAAGGCCGTGTCTGGCGACAGTTGTGATTGGTGGACTTGGACAGATTGGAGGACCGACCTAGACAGTGGAAGTATCTATTTACCACTTTGATGTTTCCATCAAGACTTCTAAAGATGGGACTGGGTGACTTTCTCTGGCCCTGACTTTCTATGGGCCTGTTGTGCCTGTCTGGGTGCTATGGGGAAACGGACCTTTACTGACAGGGCCATCCTCTACCGCTCTCTCTCTCTTCTTTTGGGCCTTCCCTTCTGTGAATTTGATCTGCCAAGTGGTTTTCTAGGCAGTTCTCTTCTGTTTCATTTCCCTGTTTGAGAGCTGTCTTGATGTCGTCATCACAGTCCTCAGGGTTGAATGGTTAATTACACATATGGAGAGAGTTATTGTTTAGGGGCCGTGATGGGAAACCACACAGTCTCACTCCATTGGGCCAATCTTCTCGTGTCTGTGAGAGTCTGTCATTTCACCTTTTTTTTTTTTATTCATAGTCAAACCAGAAAGCAAGATGTTCTCACTCAACAGTGAAGTGTGTTTAACCAGTGCGTCTGTGCCGAATGTCATGTCTGTCAAATGTAAAGAAAATAATCCAAAAGCCTCCCGATTATGAGAAATGAAATGCCTGAGTGCTTTGTCACCTATATGGAACATCTGATCGGAAGGGATAAACCTGGGATCTACATGAACTAAACCCACATCCCACAACCCTTTGAGTTTGGGCCATTGTGGCCTGGCATTACTGTACAGTAATGTGTCCCTACAGGCGATATGACTGTGTCAGTGTACTAGTGAATAGCACTTAAAGGCCTATGCATGGTGTGATGGTGAGGTCTCCTTAAAGCAGAGGCCAGGCAGGAGGCAGACAGGCCAGGCAGGCAGCGAGCAGCGTGGCCTAGGTTAAAAGGGATTCTTCTGAAGTTGGTTAAGCCTCGGAAAAAGGGATGTGGTGTGAAATGCATCCTGTCAGTCTGCCCTTGGCATTTCCTTCAGCCATGATGCAGTATGGGTAATTAATAGTTAGAAATGTCCTCAAAGTGCAGTATGGTGGGGAAGTGTTCAACGTGCTCTGGGGGAAAGTGGACTATCTTCTTGTGCCCTACTCAACCTGACCAGCTCAAAACAGCAGTGTTGGCCCTGTCTTTTTCTCAAATCAATCAATCCGAGATTATAGAGTTGAGCTGAGCGACCAATCCAATGCTAACGTTGCTAACGGGACGTGAGCTGTGTGGGTTGGCAATAATCACCAGGCCCACTCTCTTCCCCTGCCCTGCCTGACAAACACGGGCAAGCAAGCACACAAAGAGAAACACATACAATCATTACAAGCACGCACACTCCCTCCCTCTCTTTCCATCCAGCCTAAGGGAGGCGGGCAGCTGAGCCATGGATCCATGAATTCCTCATAACGCAACGTGTCGGCTGATCAATAATTCAATTCTGTCTGTGCACAAGCATGTCTGGATCCAATCTCACCTGCCCCCCCCCCCCCCCCCCCCCCCCCCCCCCCCGTCCTCCCCTTAACAAGGTGGGCGTTCTGTCCTTGAGCCAAGCTGGGCTTATGTGTGTGTGTGTGTTCACTGGTCAGTGTGTGTGTTTGTGTGTGCGTGTATCCATGGCACTGTGTGGATGATTGTGTGTCCACATCTTTGTGTGTGTGTGCGTGCGCGTGTGTGTGTGTGTGTGACGTCTCTCCCTTCAGGTGGTTTGGGGATATCAAAGGCGTGGATCTCATTGAAGGTGTGAAGCCTGTGGAGGGGCAGGGGCTAAGTCCTCTGATTAGCAGAGCCCAGACAGGCAGTGGGAGCTGGGGAGAGTAGGGGAGCAGAGAGGGGACCTGGGGGGAGCTTAGGCTAGCTGGGGCTCTCCACACGGGTCCTCTCATCCCTTTCCAGCCCAGGCCTCAGGGCAGCCCTCCTCACACCTCCACACACCATGCAACCAGTTCCGGTCAGGGTCATGGTCATCAGTCAAGGACACAGAAGTCTCCCACACCCCAGTCGTTCCCTAACTCTCCCCACCCTACTCTCTCTCAATTCAATTCAAAGGGCTTTATTGGCATGGGAAACATATGTTAACATTGCCAAAGCAAGTGAAATAGATCAACAAAAGCGAAATAAACAATACAAATGAACAGTAAACATTACACTCAAAGAAGTTCCAAAAGAATAAAGACTTTAGAAATGTCATATTATGTCTATATACAGTGTTGTAACGATGTGCAAATTGTTAAAGTACAAAAGGGAAGATAAATCAACATAAGTGTAAGTTGTATTTACAATGGTGTTTATTCTTCACTGGTTTCTCTTTTCTTGTGGCAACAGGTCACACATCTTGCTGCTGTGATGGCACACTGTGGTAAATCACCCAGTAGATATGGGAGTTTATCAAAGTTGGGTTTGTTTTTGAATTCTTTGTGGGTCTGTGTGATCTGAGGGAAATATGTGTCTCTAATATGGTCATACATTTAGCAGGAGGTTATGAAGTGCAGCTCAGTTTTCACCTCATTTTGTGGGCAGTGTGCACATAGCCTGTCTTCTCTTGAGAGCCAGGTCTGCCTACAGTGGCCTCTCTCAATAGCAAGGCTATGTTCACTGAGTCTGTACATAGTCAAAGCTTTCCTTAGATTTGGGTCAGTCACAGTGGTCAGGTATTCTGCAACGGTGTACTCTCTGTTTAGGGCTAAATAGCATTCTAGTTTGCTCTGTTATTTTGTGAATTCTTTCGAATGTGTCAAGTAATTATCTTTTTGTTTTCTCATAATTTGGTTGGGTCTAATTGTGTTGCTGTCCTGGGGCTCTGTGGGGTCTGTTGGTGAACAGAGTCCCAGGACCAGCTTGCTTAGGGGACTCTTCTCCAGGTTCATATCTCTGTAGGTGATGCTTTGTTATGGAAGGTTTGGGAATCACTTCCTTTTAGGTGGCTGTAGAATTTAACGGCTCTTGTCTAGATTTTGATAATTAGCGGGTATCGGCCTAATTCTGCTCTGCATGGATTATTTTGTGTTTTACGTTGTACACAGGATAATTTAGCAGAATCCTGCATGCAGTCTCAATCCATTTAGTGTATTCTTGGTTGGTGAGCGGACCCCAGATCTGACAACCATAAAGGGCAATGGGTTCTCTAACTGATTAAAGTATTTTTTGCTATATTCTATGTCGAATTTCATGTTCCTTTTGATGGCATAGAAGGCCCTTCTTGCCTTGTCTCTCAGCTTGTTCACAGCTTTGTGGAAGTTGCCTGTGGCGCTGATGTTTAGGCCGAGGTATGTATAGTTTTTTTGTGTGCTCTAGGGCAACGGTGTAAATACGGAATTTGTATTTGTACTTTTTTGGAACACCGTTATTTTAGTCTTACTGAGATGTACTTTCAGGGCCCAGGTCTGACAGAATCTGTGTAGAAGATCTAGGTGCTGCTGTAGGCCCTCCTTGGTTGGTGACAGAAGCACTAGATTGTCAGCCAACATTATACATTTTACTTCAGGTTCTAGTAGGGTGAGGCCTGGTGCTGCAGACTGTTCTAGAGCCCTCTCTCTTTCTCTCTCATACACCTGCCCCAATCAGCTGCCTACTGCTAGAGCTGTTTTTATCCCCTCTGTGTGTTATCAAAAGCCACACTCTGTTTTACTCCCACTATATCAACCACACACTGCCCGGTCTGCTAGCAGTCTACTTCCTCGTTTGTGACTCTCTTTCAGGACATTATCAAAGGCCTTGAGTTGACCGTGATCCCTAGTCCACTTCCAGCCTTGGAGAAACTCTGTGACCTGACAGGGTACTTCAGTAAGCTGATTGTGGCCAACTTTAGTCTGGACAGTCTCCTCCTGTTTTCCTCGCTGGGTTCTTTCCTCTATACGTCCCCGGTGTGTCTCTCGCTTTAAAAAACCCTGGTGTGTCTCTCGCTTTATAAAACCCTGGTGTGTCTCTCGCTTTATAAAACCCTGGTGTGTCTCTCGCTTTAAAAAACCCTGGTGTGTCTCTCGCTTTAAAAAACCCTGGTGTGTCTCTCGCTTTAAAAAACCCTGGTGTGTCTCTCGCTTTATAAAACCCTGGTGTGTCTCTCGCTTTAAAAACTCTGGCGTGTCTCTCGCTTTAAAAAACCCTGGTGTGTCTCTCGCTTTAAAAAACCCTGGTGTGTCTCTCGCTTTAAAAAACCCTGGTGTGTCTCTCGCTTTAAAAAACCCTGGTGTGTCTCTCGCTTTATAAAACCCTGGTGTGTCTCTCGCTTTAAAAACTCTGGCGTGTCTCTCGCTTTCAAAAACCCTGGTGTGTCTCTCACTTTAAAAACTCAGGTGTGTCTCTCGCTTTAAAAACCCTGATGTCTCTCACTTTAAAAAAACCTGATGTGTCTCTCACTTTAAAAACTCTGGTGTGTCTCTCGCTTTAATTAAAAAACCCTGGCGTCCTGATAAAACAACAACAGTAAACTTCTCTCTTTTTTCTTCTCTTCCACTGACACTTTCTAAAAGTAGGCTGCACCCTCCTGCTATTCTGTCTGTCTGTCTGTCTGTCTGTCTGTCCGAATGTGAGGATGCTGTGTAGTGTGTAACCAGTAGAGAGGTAGCTTGTGTTTCTTCTCTGTTTTCTCATCTGGGCACAGTGGTGAAGGAGTGATTGCAGCGGGTCTGGCTGCCTGGTGTGAATCTGCTGACTGTCACATCCATTAAGGTTGCTGTCTTCACCAGCCAGTCTCCCCTAGCCGTGCACGGACTCTCCTCTCACAGATGAGGCCCATTGTTCCTGGCCAGCCCTAGCCTGCTTACAGCCCTCTGAGGCTCTCACCTCACACAGAAATGCTCGCCCCACAACTAGAAGGGAGATTTCAGCTCAGGATTTAGATGATTTTTGTGGTTTACGGTCGTCTGTGGTGTTTTTGTTGAGTGTGTGGAAGTTGTTGTGGAACTATCTTTGTTGCTGTAACTTTTCCACCTCGAATTTCTCCAGCAGAGAGAGGTGACATCACCAGAGCCTACATTAAACTCTTCTTCTCCTTTGTGGGCAATTGTTCCTGTGTTGCTCAATCAATTAACATTTACTACGCCTACAGAAAGCAAAATTAATGCGTTCAGATTGAGGATCCTCTTGTATGCAAAACAGTTTCCCGCTGTTTTTGTGTTTGTTCATAAATATTGGTCATCTTCCCTGGACAGTGTATATCAGTGGCTAAAATTCAGGCTCACAGGAATAGCAGTGAATGTTTTGGAAAGGGAACAACAGTCTCCTAAAGGGCACTGCAGCGCCTCCAGTTGTCGAGGTCTGCTCAGTGGAATAATCAGCGCTTTAATTAACAAAGTCGGTTTGGAATATCAATTAGAACCCTCTATCTGCAGTCATGTCACACACATAAAAACAATTATGACTGATTGTGGGCTGTTATTGTCAACTGGCTCGTAATAATTTCTTACTTTTGGCTTATAAATCACGCAATTTCCCCATTAGTCCTCCCCAACACCACCCTTGACCCCCCCGTTCCGCACCGTTATATTGTTTTTTATTAATGAGTGGTGTTGAGACCCACAGCATGGGTTTGGAGTGCTGCTTTTGTATTGAACATCCTGATCCTGCTCTGTGTTGCTGTGAAAGAGCCCCCAGTGGCTTTGTGTCAGTCTCTCTGAGTTCCGACTCTTTCGTTTGGTCTCATCCCAGTCCAGACATGCTCTGACTGGCTCTGGCTTGACGAACATCTCCATGGCACTCGTTCAGACCAGAGCAGACCCTGACGCACACACACACACACACACACACACACACCCACACACACACTCTCTCATGTGTATCCCAGAGTGTGGGCTGTGGTAATGATATGGTTCTGGCCCCCTCTCTCTCTCTCTCTCTCTCTCTCTCAGCAGAGTTCAGAGGCGATAGATCCGTTTCACAGCCCTGTGTGTGCGACAGCGAGTGGGAGCTCTTACCTGGAGGTGTGCAATCAACCCACAGTCAGACACACTGTGATACACTGTGAGCTCATACCGCCACCAGCAGAATCACTCTTCGTTTGAAACCAGATTACATTGTTTGGATGTTTTCTTTCAGCTCCATCTTATACTGTCCTGATTATAGGTATAGAACATAGAACATTCTGAATCAGGATGTTTTCATGTTCTGTCTTTGGGAGAATGACTCACCCTTTCCAACATTCTGGATCTAGCATCTTGGTTGGATGGCAATTATTATTGCCTTGTTTATATTGGTCATCTAGAGTGGGAATGGTTGCAGAGGAACCAATTACGAAGGTGGGCTTGCTCACAGAATGTAGCGCGACGGTTTGATGGCTATTGAGTGATCTACGGTCCCATATGTGGACCTGTGTTATTTTTGGCGCAGGGCGGGGCGACTCTGGCATGTGCCGTAAGGCCAGCATGGTCAGTCCTCCTCCCAAACCGGTTGAAGGCTGTTCAGAGCAAAGCAGAGGACTCGCTCACAGCTCAAGGCAGGGAACCTCTGCTCCATACAGGAGCACTGTCGCGTTATGAGCCTGTCGTAACACAAACCTATAAAAAAATGTGGTATGAAAAAGTAATCACAGACTTATTGCCCATTGTGAACATGTTTACATCATTTGGATGGTAATCAATGTCAATTATATTTATCTTAAAGCCAGACTGAGCAAGTCTCATTTAAGTCATTTGTGATTATGAAATATCCAACTGTTGGATCATCATGTAACCGAACCCAGAGGAGACATCATGTAACCGAACCCAGACGAGACATCATGTAACCGAACCCAGACGAGACATCATGTAACCGAACCCAGGCGAGACATCATGTAACCGAACCCAGGCGAGACATCATGTAACCAAACCCAGACGAGACATCATGTTACCGAACCCAGACGAGACATCATGTAACCGAACCCAGACGAGACATCATGTAACCGAACCCAGGCGAGACATCATGTAACCAAACCCAGACGAGACATCATGTAACCGAACCCAGGCGAGACATCATGTAACCAAACCCAGACGAGACATCATGTAACCGAACCCAGGGGAGACATCATGTTACCGAACCCAGACGAGACATCATGTAACCGAACCCAGACGAGACATCATGTAACCGAACCCAGACGAGACATCATGTTACCGAACCCAGACGAGACATCATGTAACCGAACCCAGACGAGACATCATGTAACCGAACCCAGACGAGACATCATGTAACCGAACCCAGACGAGACATCATGTAACCGAACCCAGGCGAGACATCATGTAACCGAACCCAGGCGAGACATCATGTAACCGAACCCAGGCGAGACATCATGTAACCAAACCCAGACGAGACATCATGTTACCGAACCCAGACGAGACATCATGTAACCGAACCCAGACGAGACATCATGTAACCGAACCCAGACGAGACATCATGTAACCGAACCCAGGGGAGACGTCATGTTACCGAACCCAGACGAGACATCATGTAACCGAACCCAGGCGAGACATCATGTAACCGAACCCAGGCGAGACATCATGTAACCAAACCCAGACGAGACATCATGTAACCGAACCCAGGCGAGACATCATGTAACCAAACCCAGACGAGACATCATGTAACCGAACCCAGGGGAGACATCATGTTACCGAACCCAGACGAGACATCATGTAACCGAACCCAGACGAGACATCATGTAACCGAACCCAGACGAGACATCATGTTACCGAACCCAGACGAGACATCATGTAACCGAACCCAGACGAGACATCATGTAACCGAACCCAGACGAGACATCATGTAACCGAACCCAGACGAGACATCATGTAACCGAACCCAGGCGAGACATCATGTAACCAAACCCAGACGAGACATCATGTTACCGAACCCAGACGAGACATCATGTAACCGAACCCAGACGAGACATCATGTAACCGAACCCAGGCGAGACATCATGTAACCGAACCCAGGCGAGACATCATGTAACCAAACCCAGACGAGACATCATGTAACCGAACCCAGACGAGACATCATGTAACCGAACCCAGACGAGACATCATGTAACCGAACCCAGACGAGACATCATGTAACCGAACCCAGGCGAGACATCATGTAACCGAACCCAGGCGAGACATCATGTAACCGAACCCAGGCGAGACATCATGTAACCGAACCCAGACGAGACATCATGTAACCGAACCCAGGGGAGACGTCATGTAACCGAACCCAGGCGAGACATCATGTAACCGAACCCAGGCGAGACATCATGTAACCGAACCCAGGCGAGACATCATGTAACCGAACCCAGGGGAGACGTCATGTAACCGAACCCAGGGGAGACGTCATGTAACCGAACCCAGGGGAGACGTCATGTAACCGAACCCAGGGGAGACGTCATGCAACCGAACCCAGGGGAGACGTCATGTAACCGAACCCAGGGGAGACGTCATGTAACCGAACCCAGGGGAGACATCATGTAAACAAACCCAGGGGAGACAAACAATATAGGCCGCCTAAAGCGTTGCAACGGTAGCGCCGTTATCTGCTTGGTCTCTAGCAGTGCAAACACATGAAAAAGTCGACCCTCAACAGCTATAGGATTGAATACATTTTCCATCAAAAGGTTGCAATAATAAACTCCAAATCCAAGAGGAAAACAATTACCTTTGCAAGCTAGCAACTCCAGCAAAGTTTGCAAGTGTATGAACGTTTATTTGGCTGTAGACTAGTCACCCACTGGTAGGCTATGCACATTTGAAAGCAATCGTGTGGATCTATCGGTTTTCTAGAGAGCTAAATTAGCTAGCTAGCTTCACATACCAGTAGACAGAGCTGGCTTTTGCGATTATTATCCATAGTGTCCAACATGCAGCTGGCACTAGGTTGTGCTGAGAAGTCTGAAATATGGTCCAACTAGCAAGTGTTCCACTAAGAAAATATTCTCAATCCCTTGCTGAATGAAAATCGACCTCAATTCCAGTTTTCATTCAGAAGCTTAAGCTAGCGACATCAAAGCAACTTTGTAATTACAGACCCACCAGTGTTTTCAAATCGGCGCTCCTGCGTTGGCCTATCAGCTGTCGCACAGACAGATAGACGCACAGATGGACTGACAGCCGGGAGACAATATTATTAACCATTACGACTTGCATTTGTCAGCTAAATGACACATTTATTCCGTGTCACTCGACTCTCATTTATGAGTCCCGATATGTAATGTTGATGTGTTGTTGATGTGTTGCTGTAGTCATGGATGGAGAGGGAGAGATAGAATGTGCACGAGATAAATGATCAGTCGGCCTCCGCGTCACAATTACCCGGAGAAATCTGACCTTCCATTTGTACTAAGCTGCTGTACTTATAATTCGTAAAACCTTCATTTGTATCACTTTGAAGTGATCCAAATGGCAAATTCATCTTTCATACATACATTATCGAGATATATTTAGCCAGAAAAAAACAAGTGACATTTTATTTGGGACTCTGGCTTTAATGTGATAAAACGTGTATGGGGATGACTGAATAGGCAGATTATTTCTGGAATATAAGGAGAGTTGTCCTGTGGTATAAGTTATGACTAGGGAAGTCAACTTCAACACACTAGTGGTCTTGATGCTCCACAAATCACTAATTCTCATCTTATTAGACCTTCGTCAGGGTTTTCAGTCATTACTAGTTGCCACAAAGTTAATTAACCACACTACTAACCTTATGCCTAGCCCTAACCTTAAATTAAGACTAAAAAGCTCATTTTTGATTTGTTTAATTTTAATGATATAGCCAATTTTGACTTTGTGGCTGCGGTAACAAGAGTATTGAAGGTTCCTCCTCCCTGTCTGAGGAGAATCAGTGTCCCTCTGCCACTGATCATGTGACCGAGTCCAGTAGAGGATGTGGTTAGGAACCATTACAGTCGGTCAGCTGGTATGTACTGATGGCGCAAGCCAAGTGCTCGCTGGAGTATGTTTTTTGTCCTTGAATATTTACCACCTGAACATAGTTTCATGCATTTCAAGGGAAGCGTTTGTTGTCTGATTTACTCGTCCGCATGTACGGTGACATTCCTCAATAATATCGGCCCGCAGGTCCTAATCAGGCAACTAAGGAAGGTGAGTCAGTGATTTACCCCAGTCCCGCCACATCGACCGTGGATCAAAACATTGATTTGCATGCCAGCTTGCTCTCGGCCCTTCAGCTTGTTAGGCCTGGCTGTATTCAATTGGAGAGGCTGTGTTTGTTATCTGAGAAGTTGAATGAAACAGCTGCCTGGCTCTCCTATAGTTCCCCTATAGCATCTTCGAGTCCGGCTCGCGTAAAGTCCTCCTTGGTCTTTGAGAATGTCATGTTCCAACTACCGTGTCAGACAGACATTGGTTGCGTCTGAAAATGGCACTCTATTCCCTATTGAGTGCACTACTTTTCACCAGGGCCCACAATCAAAAGTAGGGCACTAAATAGGGAATAGGGTGCCATTTGGGATGCAGTCCCTCTCTCCACTTTAATGGCCCCCTGGCCCTGTTCCAGTGTTATCCCAGTTTGAGCCTTGCTGCCAGGGGCCACAGAGAACAAGCAGTCTTACCTGGATCAGCCCAGCGCACAGCCTAGTTGCACAACCAGTCTCTTCACAATGTATAAGGCATTTTGGGATTACTCTACGGGCTGTTTTCAAAGGGCCTCGGCCAGAAACAGTCAGCTTAGTTTGCTTAGCTGGCACCAGCACTTATACAGAACCAGAGCTTTCGCAGGAAAAGCCGTTTAGCCACAGAGGGTATTTCACTTCACAAACTAGCCACATGGAAATGGCTTTTTCTCCTGTTCTGTTCTGGCTCAGCTCACCCTCTCCTTGCCCTTGACTCGGGACTGTTTTTGAGTTCGAGGAAAGGCACTACGGCCTTGACAGCAGCGCCTGCAGCCAGTGTAGTCATGTTCTTATCTGTGATGTCGCCACTTCCTTGTCCGGTCAGTCACCAGCCCCCCTGACCCGCGTCACTGTAATATGAGCTAAACTGTTTTATCCAAGGGCATTAACCTGTAGGGATGGGCGCTTTGTCATCCAGCCCTGGAAAAGGCTGCTCCAGATGGGTGATTAGTCAGTCCGCTGACTGTGTGTGTGTGTGTGTGTGTGTGTGTGTGTGTGTGTGTGTGTGTGTGTGTGTGTGTGTGTGTGTGTGTGTGTGTGTGTGTGTGTGTGTGTGTGTGTGTGTGTGTATATATGCATGCTGTAATCACGGCCTGTGTGTGTGTGTGTGTGTGTGTGTCTGAAAGCTGCAATTGTGTCCGGTGAGCGTATGTTTGTGTCTTGGATTACAGTGGTGTGACAAAGGCTAAATGACGATGAAAACAAGTGTGAACAAACCTCAGGCCACACCCCCCACAAAATGTCAGGTCTAGTAATGTGGAGTTGCTATGACTAGGCTAGATGTACGCCATCACCATCAGTATGCTAATGAAGGTTTTCTGCTCACGGGTTGGAAATGGAGGTGGGCACAAAAAGCACACTCTTCAAGCTGAATGGCTCCGAGTGAGTGGAGAGACGAGGGAGGAGGAGGAGGAGGGGGAGGAGGAGGAGGAGGAGGAGATGTCGAGGCCTCTAGTCTATTGTGTAGCTGCAGAGTCTCTCATACAGTTTCAGTGAAGCGACAGAACAAATGGCTGAACACGTGTGCCATGAAAGATACATGTTTTGCTGTTAGCGGTAACACTCATCCTCATTCCCTGCTCTCTTAAAGGTAGTGAAGATAAATGGAGCTGCTCGGCACAATATTGCCTATTGCAAGGATAACGAGACAACAGTGGGAGGACTGTTCACGACCTCTGGCGAAGGATTGGAACATAAAATGTGTCTTTTTTTTTAAATGTGCCAAGAGCAAGTTTATGCCAAGATGTTGCTGTTTGTGTTTACCTAAGGTAGTTATACCAGTGACGCTGATTCTTGGCTGGTAGTACTAATTGGAGTTTGGACGTGTGTGTGTGTGTGTGTGTGTGTGTGTGTGTGTGTGTGTGTGTGTGCGTGCCTGGCATAGGGACTGCTGTGTTGAATAACAGCCAGACAATGGGCATTCATCAAGCTTTAAATACAGAAGAAGAGAGGACACTTGTTTAGCCAAAAGCCTTAACACGATTATAGACTGAGCCTTTTGCTCCCAAACGTGGGCCAGAGAAACTCTTCTTCCACACTGAGATGTGCTCAAACAGGGATCTATTCTCTCAGTTCAGATTTGGGCTTCTTCTCTCAGCCTTGCTATACGCTTTTCCTTTTCTCCTTTTCCTTCTCGTCCATCAGGGTATAAATATGTGATGCACCCGGCCCAAATTCCCACGCTTTCCGTGAGTACAGACGGGGGCCAGGTCCGAAATTGAACCCTAATTGCTATGTAGTGCAATACTTTTGACCAGGGCCCATAGGCCCATGTGGTGAATAGGCTTCCATTTGGGACATGGCAAGCTTTTCTTCCTGCTTGTCGTCCCTGTTCTGTTTCATCAGATCTATCTCAGTGAAAACCTTCCCAGGGAGAGTCCTCCCTGACTCCCCTCTCTCCGTTGTCTTCTCAATCAGAATCGCTAACAGACCTACGGAGGGAGGATTTAAAGTCTCCCCTGACCGGACCGCTTTGCAATCGGCCCACAGATTTCTGCGGATGATCCGATATGAGCCGACAGACACCCCCTCCCTCCCTCCCTCCCTCCCTACCTCCCTCCCTCCATCCCTCCACGTTTGTGGATGTTACCTGACCAGGCTCATTTGTCAACCTCTCCCTCCTTCCCCGTCTCTCAGCCCAGCCACCTGACTCCCTCGTCACTGCATCAGGGCCATTGGAGTAGAAGAGGCCAGCAGCCACGTGGCTGAGTCTGGAGAGAGAGAGAGGGGCTGGATTCAGGTGCGGTTCCTCCTAGCTGCCTGAGGGGCCCTGTCACTGTCTCACCAACACCCTGTCCACCCCCCCCCCCTCTCTATCTCTTCCCTTCCCCCATGGCATGGCTCCTGTGACAGGCTCACCCCAGGCTCACCCTACCACAGCCCACCCAACCCCCAGCCCACCCTACAGGCAGTAGTCTCCAATGGGGATCGTAGCTGCAGCTGTTGCCCTTGCGTGTTGTGTTGGCTTTAGCAGCATGGAACCCTGTAGTAAGCATTGCTTCAGGCCTCATTGTGCAAGCTACAGTAATGCTGTTCGTGGTTGTGTTAACCAGATTCCCCATCCAGTACTGCAGCAGCAGACAGTCTGCACTTTCCTTGCTAACCGTCCATAACCGTCCATATCCGTCCATATCCCTTATCCAATTCCATACCAAGTTCCTATTTTGGGGGATTGGCTGGCTGATTGTCTCCTTCTCTGCTCACTGGAGAGATTGCAGAGATTTGGGGAGGCTTGACCAGATAAAATACACGGCTGCCGAAAGAATAGCTTTCTGACATCATCCCATTTGTGTTCTCATTGTTGCCTGAAATTACCGTCGTTTTTCCCCCCGTCCCTTTGTTTGCTCTGCCGTTCCAGTTGGTATCTGGCCGCCGATTGATAAGCCCAGAATCCCTGACAATCCTTGGCGTGGTGAGCAAGAGCGCCGGCGATGGCGGCTGTGTGTGTGTGTGTGTGTGTGTGTGTGTGTGTGTGTGTGTGTGTGTGTGTGTGTCTGTGTGTGTGTGGGGACCGGTTTGGGAGATGAGATGGGATGCAGCTCCTGTCATTGTTTATCTACCTTGCAACTTCCAGATGGCGCTCAGCAGAAATAATCTACTTCCTGACACGCTCTCTCTCTCCCTCCCCTCGTTACCATCGCTCGCTCGCTCTCTCCCGTGGCTCTCAGGAGTATGGACTCATTTTCAGGGCCAGAACACAAGGTGAGGGACAGATTGGGATTAGGGGAGTTCCGGAATGTGCGCGTGTGTGTGGGAGGGAGTGTATTGAATGCATACCTGCCACGCTTTGTGTGAGTCTGTGTACAAATGATTGTGTATGTGTTGACGTTTGTGTTTCTTTGCACACGTCTGTGTAGACACTGAGTGTACAAAACATTAGGAACACCTGCTCTTTCCATGACAGAGTGACCAGGTGAATCCAGGTGAAAGCTATGGTCCCTTGTTGATATCACTTGTTAAATCCACTTCAATTACTGTAGATGAAGGGGAGGAGACAGGTTAAAGAAGGATTTTTGAGACTTGAGACAATTGAGACTTTGATTGTGTATGTGTGCCATTCAGAGGGTGAATGGGCAAGACAAAAGATGTAAGTGCCTTTGAACGGGGTATGGTAGTAGGTGCCAGGCGCACCGGTTTGAGTGTGTCAAGAACTGCAACACTGCTGGGTTTTTCACTCGCAACAGTTTCCCATGTGTATCAAGAATGGTCCACCACCCAAAGGACATCCAGACAACTTGACACAACTGTGGGAAGCATTGGAGTCAACATGGGCCAGCATCCCTGTGGAACGCTTTCAACACCTTGTAGAGTCCATGCCCTGACGAACTGAGGGTGTTCTGAGGGCAAACGGGGGTGCAAATCAATATTAGGAATGTGTTCCTCATGTTTTCTACACTCAGTGTATACTCTCTGTGTGTATGTCTGTGAACACTATGCACTATGACACATTCTCTTGGAGGTCATTGGATCACAAAATCTCGTCTTGCGCTCCCATCAAGTTGCCTGGCTCGTCCTTTGCCTGGGATTGATGGACGGTCAATTCCAGAGTGGGAGACAACCCCACGGTGGCAGTGATCCAAACTCTTATCTAGCTCTCCCTCTGCCAGCACATTGTAAATGACCACAGGGACTAGAAGCATCCCTCGTATTGTTCTGCTGTCCCTCTCCTCCTCTCTGGTCCTGCCATCCGGACTCCAGGGAAATGTGCTGAAATGAGACACTACAGTAAGTCCTCCCCTAAACAACACCTTGGTGCTTTGCTACTGTTGGGCTGTTTGCTAAAGTGCACGATGGTACAGTCAGTGAATGTTCCCTCCATTTTTTTGTATCCCTTCCCTTATGTTCGATTCCGCCTACACCTGTACACCTACACATGTTCTGGGTCAATTTAAGTACATTAAGTACATCAAGGTCATACATTTTATCACGTTTCAGGTAAGGCCCAGGTGCAGACAACGTCGAAGTAACAACAGTTTATTAATCCAAACAGGGGCAGGCAAAAGGCAGGTCAAGGGCAGGCAGGGGTCAGTAATCCAGATAGGTGGGGCAAAGGTACAGGACGGCTGGCAAGCTCAGGGTCAGGGCAGGCATAACGGTCAACACCAGGAAAACTAGAAAACAGGAACAATCGAGAGACCGGAGCAAAGGGAAGAACAATGGTAGGCTTGACGAAACAAAACGAACTGGCAACAGACAAACAGAGAACACGGGTATAAAAACACAGGGGATAATGGGGAAGATGGGCGACACCTGGAAGGGGGTGGAGACATTCACAGAGACAGGTGAAACAGATCAGGGTGTGACAAATTGACCCGGAACAAAAGGGAAGGGTTAAATGAATACTACTATTGGAATGATGTATGCTGAGAGTCGGGAAGCAAGTTCAGGAAGTGAATACATTTAATAAATAAACTAAATTTAACAAAACAGGAAACGCGAACAGCGCACCGACATGAAACAGATACCGAAACAACAACGCCTGGGGAAGGAACCAAAGGGAGTGACATAAATAGGGCAGGTAATCAAGGAGGTGATGGAGTCCAGGTGAGTGTCACTAAGCGCTGGTACGCGTGACAATGGTGACAGGAGTGCGTAATAATCAGCAGTCTGGTGACCTAAAGGCCAGAGAGGGAGTGTGACAATTATGATAATTAGGAGCATCACCATGTGTTCTGTATAATTTTCTCTGCCTTTTAGGGGTACAGTATTATAGTATTGAACGTAGCCAGTGGTGTAACACAGAGTGGGCCAGGTTTAAGCAGCTCTTTTGTGTTTGTGGGCTTGGCTGGCGGCTGATGATGTCTGATGGACTTTGTCTGAGGAGGTTATATTGTTCCTCAGTGAGGACTGGGATAATTGAGTCCTAATGGGGGCTGTTAGCCTGTTGCTGTAGAAGTCGAGTGGTAAAAGCCGCCAGTCTCTGGGCTCAGCCACAGCAACCGCTAGCTTCCTGTATGGTTGATTAGCCTGTCTGTTTAATGTACCCGGCTACCCACCGATGTCGATGCGGCTACCCGCCACCGTGCAAATGGAGGTGGTTAGAACATCAGGAGGGACCTGCTGCTGGGCTGTCTAATAACAACCCTCTCCAGCAGACAGACAGACGGACGGAGGGTAGAGAAGAAACACACGCACGCACACACTCCAGCAGACAGACAGACAGACACACAAAGCACATTCTCGAGAGACAATTCAGTTCGGAGAGAGTAGCATGGCCAATTATATCAGCTTTTATCCAATATAGATCCTCTCCCCACTGGTTGAATAGACAGATAGATCGAGTATGGTTGGAATTATCTGTCCTATTCGAGCCTTCAAGAGAAGTATAGAGTACAGTGCCCTCTGCAATTATTGGGACAGGAAAGCATATTTCCTTCTTTTGGCTCTGTATTTCAAAAGTTTGGATTTGAAATCAAACAATGACTATTGCTGTTTGTTTTGGTTGTGTTTCAGATTATGTTGTGCCCATATTTCTTGTAAATAAGAATAAAACGTGTAAAACACTTCTACATTAATGTGGATGCTACTGTACCACGATTACGGATAATCCTGAGTGAATTGGGAATAATGATGAGTGAGAAAGTTAAAGACGCACAAATATCATATCCCCAGAAATGCTAACCTCCCCTGTTATTGTAATGGTGAGAGGATAGCATGTCTTGGGGTTATGATATAAAATGCTAACCTCCCCTGTTATTGTAATGGTGAGAGGATAGCCTTGTCTTGGGGTTATGATATAAAATGCTAACCTCCCCATGTTATTGTAATGGTGAGAGGATAGCCTTGTCTTGGGGTTATGATATAAAATGCTAACCTCCCCATGTTATTGTAATGGTGAGAGGATAGCCTTGTCTTGGGGTTATGATATTTGTCCGTCTACCTTAATCTCTATTCATTATTCACTCTTCATTTAGGATTATCCGTAGTCATGGTAACATCCACATTCATGTAGACGTGTTTAGAAACATATTCTATTCTTATTTACAATAAAAGCGACTCCAAAATGACACAATACATTATTTACCATTCATTTCTATTGGGCACAAAGTAATCTGAAACACAACCAAAACAAACAGCAAAATACTGGACAATAATCAAGCTTGATGTCGTCATTCATTGCGTGCTATGAATGTGGGACCAAATACTAAACGTTTTATTACTTTAAAACACATATTTAAGCGAGTTTATCATAATACTTTTGCTCCCCTGAAATGGGGGGACCTTGTACAAAAACTGCTGTCATTTGTAAATGGTTAACCCTTCAAATGAAAGCTGACCTTTAACCTCATAGTCAATGTTTGATTTGAAATCCAAACTTTTGGAGTATAGACACAAAATAAGAAAAAATGCTTCTCTGTCCCAATATTTACGGACTGCACTGTATACAGGGTTTCAGTTACTGGGAGTTTGAAAAGACAAGGCTCCTGTTTCTGTTCTGTTTGTCCAGGTAGTTTCCCATGATGTGTGTTCCTGACTTCCCGAGCCAAGACTGTCACTTCTCGTTCCTGTCTGTGTGTGTGCATGTGTGCTCACATTTACGTCTGTATGTGTGCGCGTGAGTGGAGTTGCAGAAAGGGACATTCCCATGTGGGTTGGATGTGAGGCTCTCATCCTAACCCACTGTAATTCATCACCAGGGCCCGGTTTTTCAAAAGTAATCTATCTGGATTTCGGCATTCGGATATGATGAATCAAATCAAATGTTCTTTGTAACGTGCTTGGTAAACAACAGGTGTAGACTAACAGTGAAATGCTTAGATACAGGCCCTTCCCAACAATGCAGAGAGAAAACAAATAGAGATGATAGAGAAATAAGAAGGCAATGAGTAAATAAATCAGTGAGTAACCATAACTTGGCTATATACACGGGGTACCAGTACCGAGTAGATGTGCGGGGGCACGAGGTCATCGAGGTAGATATGTACATATAGTAAAGTGACTAGGCAACAGGATAGATAATAAACAGTAGCAGCAGTGTATGTGATGAGTCAGAGAAGTTAGTGCAAATAGGGTCAATGCAGATAGTTAAAGAGTTAGTCCGGGTAGCTACTGGTTAACTATTTAGCAGTCTTATGGCTTGGGGGTAGAAGCTGTTCCTGGTCCTGTTGGTTCCAGACCTGGTTTACCGGTACCGCTTGCCGTGCGGTGACTTGGGTGGCGGGAGTCTTTGACCATTTTTAGGGCCTTCCTCTGACACCGCCTGGTGTAGAATAAATAGAACGGACAAATCAATTAATTGAAAGGACAGTCCCATTCTATTCATCCTATTTCTATGCATTTTATCCTATCCGATAGCCGAAATCCGCATAGATCATTTTTGAAAAGCTGGGCCCAGAGGATTATAGGTCATCTCATTCAGCTACTCACACATGACCGCCCGGCCAAACCTATGCAGGCACTGCAAAACCTCCACCCACACTGCTGCATGCCATCCCACAGCCTACATATGGGCGGCAGGTAGCCTAGCAGTTAGTGTTGGGCCAGTAACTGACAAAGCGCTAGTTCGAATCTCCGAGCCGACAAGGTGAATAAATCTGTCAATGTGCCCTTGAGCAAGGCACTTAACCCTAATTGCTACAGGGTCGTTGTTGATAATGCCTGGCCCTGACCCCACTCTTGGGACATGCAAAACACATTTCCAATTCCCACGCGTGCATGTGTGAAATAGGACAAATAAAATAAATAAAGATTAGCAACCACCAAATTCTTATTATGATGACATCTGTCTCTGGTTAGGTATTCAGAGAGAGAGAGGTGAAGAGCCAACGGCCACGCCAGGAAAGATTTGATTTGATTTATTAGGAAGGATCCCCATTAGCCAACGTCGATGGACACAGCTAGACTTACTGGGGTCTGACACATAACCAAAAAGACATTACAGACAAAAGACTGACATGTAGTGTGTGTGTGTATCCATCTGTTACACATACACGTCAGTACATGCACACAATAAGTAGGTCACATGGGGGAGAGTCATTGTGCCGTGAGGTTTTGCTTTATTTGTATTTTGAAACCAGGTTCTGTTCACTTTCGCTATATAAGATGGAAGGGAGTTCCATGCACTCATGGCTGTGTATAGTACTGTACGTTTCCATGAATTTGTTCTGGATCTGGGGACTGTGAAAGACCCCTGGTGGCATGTCTGGTGGGGTAAGTGTTTGTCAGAGCTGTGTGTAAGTTGACTATGCAAACGATTTGGAATCTCCAACACATTAATGTTTCTTATTAATGTCTTTCCTCAACTCTTAGCCAAGAGAGACTGGCATGCATAGTATTTATATTATCCCTCTGATTACAGTGAAGAACAAGACATGCCGCTCTGTTCTGGGCCAGCTGCAGCTTAACTAGGTCTTTCTTTGCAGCACTTGACCACATGACTGGACAATAATCAAAATAAGATAAAACTAGACCCTGCGTAACTTGCTTTATGGAATGTGGTGTCAAAAAAGCAGAGCATCTCTTTATTGCAGACAGACCTCTCCCCATCTTTACAACCATTGAATCTATATGTTTTGACCATGACAGTTTACAATCCAAGGTAACGCCAAGTAATTTAGTCTCCTCAACTTGTTCAACAGACACACCATTCAGCTGAGGTCTAGAACTTAGTGAATGATTTGTAGCAAATACAATGCTCTTAGTTTTAGAGATGTTCAGGACCAGTTTATTACTGGCCACCCATTTCAAAACAGACTGCAACTCTTTGTTAAGGGTTTCAGTGACATCATTAGTTGTGGTTGCTGATGCGTATATGGTTGAATCATCAGCATACATGGACACACATGATTTATTTAATGCCAATGGCAGGTCATTGGTAAACTTAGAAAGGAATAGAGCGCCTAGAGAGCTGCCCTGTGGTACACCACATTTTACGTGTTTGACATTAGTGGAGCTTCCATTAAAGAAAACCATCAGAGTTCTATTAGATAGATGGCTCTGAATCCACAATATGGCAGAAGTTGAAAAGCCATAACATGTACGTTTTCTCAACCACAGGTTATGGTCAATAATATCTAAGGCTGCACTGAAATCTAACAGTACAGCTCCCACAATCTTCATATTATCAATTTCTTTCAACCAATCATCAGTCATTTGTGTCAGTGCAGTACATGTTGAGCGCCCTTCTCTATAAGCATGCTGAAAGTCTGTTGTTAATTTGTTTACAGAGAAGTAGCATTGTAGTTGGTCTAACACTTGTTTTTCCAACAGTTTGCTAAGAGCTGGCAGCAAGCTGATAGGTCTGCTGTTAGAACCAGTCAAGGCCGCTTTACCACTGTTGGGTAGCGGAATGACTTTGGCTTCCCTCCAGGCCTGAGGACAAAGACTTTCCTCTAGGCTCAGATTAAAGATATGACAGATAGGAGTGGATATAGAGTCAGCTACCATCCTCATTAGCTTTCCATCTAAGTTGTCACTGCCAGGAGGTTTGTCATTATTGATCAATAACAATCATTTGTCCACCTCTCCCACACTAACAAAACTTTACAAAATTCAAACTTGCAATGCTTTTCTTTCATTATTAGTTTATTTTTATACATGAGTACGATGGCTCACTGTTCGTCGTTGGCATTTACTGCCTAAGTTTGCCCACTTTGCCGATGAAGTAGTCATTGAAATGATTGGCAACATCAAATGGTTTTGTGATGATTAAGCTATCGATTAAAGATGGAGTTGAATTCGTCTTTCTGCCCATAATTTCATTTAAACTACTCCTCACCATTCTTTATATCATTGCTCTTGGCATTCATTATACAGTTTCTTCTTCTTTTTGTTGAGTTTAGTCACATCATTTCTGAATTTGTAGCAAGTCAGCCAGTCAGACGTGCAGACAGACTTATCAGCCACTTCCTGTTCCCCCCATCTCCTTCAACCATAGAGTTTTTCAATTCCTCATCAATCCATGGAGCCTCATCAGTTCTAACAGTCCGTTTCTTAACAGGTGCATGTTTATCAATAATTGGAAGGAGCAATTTCATAAATTCATCAAGTGCAGCGTCTGGAAATCCTGGAGTTAGGCTGAAAAAATGGAACTAAGCTGATAAACAGACAATGTAATACAGTAATGTTACTGCTGTCTCATGCGTACTTACATGCA